>NW_020837945.1:105866697-105938543 GCF_003676395.1 Aethalodelphis obliquidens
AAATGAAAGAAGTGAAACAGAGAGGTTGTGTGCATTGCTGGAGGTCACACCATAAAATCATGTTCTCCCAGCTCCTCATGCTGTGCTTTTCCTAAAGTAAACAGACTACGTATGTTAAAGTTAAATACAGATGCTATGAATCTGTGATAAATGGTAATGAGTGTGGCCAAAGATACCACTGTGGCAAAGGCATTCTCCATCTTAACTCCTAATGCTTTGATGGAAGAAATAAAAAGAAACCCTGTTACCTCTGCTGCTATTTCTCTCTCTGCAGTTACAGACCTTAGATCCTGAGAAAAGCATGAAATAACTACCAGGTACCTTGTGGGGTCCTATGCAATGAAGCAAAACCTATGGTATCCTGAACTAGAATATAAAAAATATCCGAATACAATATTCAGTTACTCTCATGGTTTTGAGAAGGACTGACTATCAGACTCTTGAATAATGGGAAGTGGGGGTTATTTAATGCACTTGGTTTTACTTTATAAAGCTTTAATAAGCACATGTGCATAAAAGTCAGACAATAAATTTTATCTAGGTTAAACATAAATCTGAGACTATTAGTAATATCATGAAAATTACATGACATATTGTCTTTTTTTTTTTTTAAAGCTAACTGGCCACCATTTTCTACCAAGACCACCGTGTCTTAAAAGAGCAACAACAACTGACAGATCTTTCTTTGGAAGAGAGGGGAGGGAGAAAGGGTAGAAAAAAGGCCCAAGTTCCTGCTGTTTGATTGACTAGATAATATTTATTAATCATTTACTGCAGAAGCAAATTTTAATAAACTTGTAACTGATCAAAATGTTTCAGAGAAATGCATCACTGACAAGGTACTGTTTCTGACTGAAATGTGAGCCGGTTCCCAGATTTAGGACTTGTAAACTGCCTAAGAAATCAAGGCAGTAACACGATATTAATATTTAATCCACATTAAAGGTATTTTAATTTGCATACATTCATAGGACACACTTGTTTTTTAAAAGGAAAGAGAGAAAAATTTATAGAATTGATCCTCCAGAAAGAAGAAAAACTTCATGCTGTTTTATCTCACGATCACAGTTTAAGGAAAGTGTCTGTTTTAATATGCACATTTACCCTAAACCTGAAATATATATCAGCTTAGGTAAAAAAAAAAAAAAAAAAAAAAAATTAAAATGCTGGGAGGAGAGGAATCTATTACATTGAAGTCCCTAAATAGTATATGAGATAATAGTTTTCATCAGTGTTTAATAAATATATAGAGTGTATGAGAAACATCAGTGTATTGTGAGATAACTATGTTCTCAAACTCATTTAGAGAAATGTCAAAAATATTTTTTTGGGAACACAGTGGTGAAACATTAAAATAAGACAGGTATTTTAAAACGTAACAGACAAAGGATGAGTGACTTTAGAATAGGGTTCATAACCTCTGTTTGAGAATAGGGTTCAAAACCTCTGCATGCATCCTCAAAAGTATAACAATAATACATAACCTGTATTTACGCTTGCATTAAATAAAATCTTTAGTCTGTGAACTGAAATACAGCCGTTTTATTTGCGAGTTCTACACAAAATAGCCTAAAACAGAGAGAAAAGGGCTTTTATTAGAATGTAGTATTATTGATGAGCATGTAATAGCAAGAGCCCGCCTACATTTCTGGCAAGCAGCAACTATATTCTACAAACCACTGATGGGCTAAACAAGCTATTAATGACAGTTGCTTTTCAACATTTAAAATGGTCAGACTGTGTTGCCTGACCACAAGGACAAGTAGGTCATCACTCTCAAATGTTATACAATATAAGAAACATAAATGAGACCTCTGTGGGGAGAAAAAACCCACAGGTATGGCTCCAGAGTTCTTTGGCTATTCAACTATTAATAGAAAGCAAATCCCACTTAAAGTTGTAAATACTTGTAACCCATTTTACTAAAAGATTTATCATCACTTATTTAACTTTCCACCTACAGCTGAACAAGGTATTATTAGTCCTAGTGTCCAGCTCCAGCCCTGAAATATACAACTTAATATCCAGAACCCAAATAAAAAAAAAAAAATTAGCCCTTTGCTACTCTCACAGAGTAAGATGATGAAATTTTTCACCCTGTATAAACCTGTGGAGTGTCTGTCTCCCTGGGTTTATGAATGCCCAACTAATCATTCATAGGTTGCAGAATCATACTCAATGAGTATATGGGGGAACATCTAGATTTTTCATCAGATTCAGAGGGCCTTGTTCATTGGACACATGTCTTTCAAGTCAATGCCTTTCAATGTACTTTTCTTTCTGGTGGTCACTGGACCAGCAGCATTAGCCTCACTTGGTAGCTTGCTAAATGTAGAATCTCAAGTCCCACTCCAGACCCAGAGTTTAAACAATATCCCCAGGAGGTTCATATGCACATTAAAGATGGTGAAGCACTGACCTAGAACATGTCCCCCCACCCAAACCCACCTCCAGTTATTTGACTTTTCAGAAAAGAGAACAAGGGAAGTTTAGAAATATCATACTGATCAGGATAATTCACTTCATTCCCTGCTGGGCATGGCACAGCAGTCCTTTCAAGCCAGAAACAACCCACAAAACTATTTTGACCTAAAAAAAAATGACAACTTTTCATATAGCTCAACCTAATATATTCAGATCTCAATCCCTCTCCCAAGAGGAAAAGATAGCATTATTTTTATAGATTGCTAATAAAACAATCATAGCTATATTATAATCAAATGGCAAGGTTCTATCTCCTGTACACTTTCATAATTTAACAATAAAAATGCATGTTAATGTCACCTACTTGACTGTATTAAAAACACTCTAAAAAGTAAATCTTTTAACCCCCTATTACATAGTTCAATAAAGGTTACTACTCACTATATTATCCAGAATTTAAAAACATAGGATGGCAGAAAAATATAGAGTCAGCTACCTTTGATATACAGAGAACTTAAGAGTCAATTTTCCACACGCTAGGACATCTTTAATAAAAAAAAGTCAGGCGCAACATCACCATCTAATAACCACCCACCTCCACTCCTTCAACCCTGCTGTGTTAACAGACATACACTGGAGTCACATCAGACGGTCTTTAATTTGTATATGATTCTTCATCAAATAAAAAATACTATTTCCTTAAGTTCATTATAAAATCTAAGCACAACATTATAAGCAATGTTTCCACTCATTTTCTCTAAGCTTAAATAGATATGGACACTGAACTCTGAGATGTTTTGTATTCAATTCTGCTGACCATTCGGCAGGACCCTGTAGGAGGACTCCTGAGGATTCAAGGTCTATTCAACATTGATTTCTGACATTTTTCATTATGAATTTCTCATTTGAGGCAAAATTTTTCAAAGACATGCCACCCTGTGCCACCCCTGATAATGGCTGTAAGTTTAATACATAACTGGAAGTACAAACAAAAATCATCTACAGAAAAACAAAGTGCAACACTAAAATGCCAAAATAGTGAACATACGCCTAGGATTTGGTGTTACCATAGCACCAGCTAGAGGAAAGGGGCTTGAAAAGGAGTGGGACCAGAAGAGGCAGCCTCAGGAAGCTGCTTCTGGGAGAAAATCAGGTAAACAGAATACATGTCAGTGACAAGAAAGAAAGTAGTAAGAAACAAACTGCTAAAGAGAAACAAGACATGTCAACCCCTTCCTCCCTGCCACCCCCATCATCATCTGTTAGAGAAATTACGCTTCGATGTACTGCAGAAGACGGCAACCCTTAAACTAGGAACTCTGTCTACAAAATGTCTAGGATTTCTAAAACGAAGGAAGGAAGGAAGGAAGGCAGGGAGAGAGGGAGGAAGGGAAGGAAGAAAAAGAAAGAAATCAAATCACCCCCATATAAAGCTACTATAAGAAGTAACTAGAAAACGCAAATTAAAACATTTCAGTAGATGAAAATTCTTCTCCTAAAACCAACTACAAAGCACAAGACTCATTTGGACAAATAACAAAAAGAAAACCTAGAATCAGACATTCAAAAAATAAAAACAGAAATGGAAGGAAAAATATTTCAGATATGGAAAATACATTATAAGGTGCACAAAGAAGAATAAATTTGAATGAAAATTTAATAAGAAATACTGAATAAAAGCAGGAAAACAATTCAGAGAATAAAGACAAAGTAAAATATTAAAAAGACTCAGAGAGAAAGGGACTAAAATAGAAGACAAGCAAAGAAAGATTATATATTGGAGTCACTAAAGAAGAAAATAAAACAATGGAACGGACTAATATTTAATTCTATAATCCATGAAAATTATTTCTAGAAATGAGAAAACTTAAGTTTACATATGAAATTGCCCAGAAAAATTAGCCAGAAACAATCAACTTTGAGAATTATCCTAGTAAAAGCAAGATCAATGAAAAAATGGCAATGTCTCAAGGCAAAAAAATCTAATTATTTATAAGGGTAAAAAAAATAAGGCAATGGGCTTCCCTGGTGGCGCAGTGGTTGAGAGTCCGCCTGCTGATGCAGGAGACACGGGTTCGTGACCCGGTCTGGGAAGATCCCACATGCCGCAGAGCGGCTGGGCCCGTGAGCCATGGCCGCTGAGCCTGCGTGTCTGGAGCCTGTGCTCCGCAACGGGAGAGGCCCCAACAGTGAGAGGCCCGTGTACCGCAAAAAAAATAAATAAATAAGGCTGGTACCAGAGACATCAAGAGCAGAATAATATCTCAAGAAAGTCAAGGAAAAAACTGTAAGTGAAGGGTTTTATGTCCAGTCAAGCTGTCATTCAAGTCGCAAGACTCCAGAAAAACAGCTTGGAATGTACAAGATCTTGGAGAATAATGTACATAGGAGCTTTTCCTGAGGAATATACTAGTGGATGAGTTTTATACAAACAGGAGATAAATGGGGAAATATCAGCAAACAAACTGATGGCAAATATTTAATATATTTAATTTTAAAGGTGATTCTAAAACAACGTAAGCGTGGCTGGAAGAATAGTATGCAAACATTTTATATTCTAACAAAGTAGCAAAAAACACAGCAAGAAGAAATGGGAGGAAAAGGAAGAAAGGGAAAATACAACAGGAGCATTGTCTATAATGAAGGTAACAGGTGGGAGTCAAAGGATGTCATCTATAAGGTTAAACAGGAACAAGGGGGATTAAAACCATTATAAAAGGTATAAATACAAAGGCAACCACTAGAATAAAAATGCAAACCTTCCTAAGTTTCATCATCATAATTACAATAGCTCTTCAGAGACAATTCTCCATAACATTCTATACATGTTATATCAGCCATCAGCCTTTGTTCAGAACTATCTTTTCAAAGAGGTTTGGTACAGCAAACAGTCTTTGGTATAGCAAAGATGTTCAGTATAGCAAACAGCAAGACAGAGACAGAATCTCCCCCTGGGCCAGAAGGCATGTTTGTTACCTAACTAGGATAATAAAGATAATGTCTTTCTCTTGGGCAAAGTTTGGGCAGATTTTCTAACAGCTCCTTAAAGAACTCCTAAATCTGGAGCCCCTCAGCGATGACACAAACCCACTGGGTATGCAGCATCACCCCATGGGACTTGGGGGTCAAGGGGAACCTATACAGCCATGAAGTACGTGCTACTTTTTGTGCTGTTAGTAAGAAAATGCTTTGTCTCTGACGCAGGGAATCTTGTGTCTTCTGTCAGCATGTATGAAAGTGTAGCAGGCATGCAAGTTGGGCTAAAATCTTAATAAAGGAGACACAGCTAAATAGAGAAAGAAATATAGTAAATATAATGATACACACAGTAATTATGGAGTGATTTACAGGATATACTGATAAGTGAAAACAGCAAAATAGAAAGAAGTATACACAATATGCTTTAAAAAAATTATTTATTTGTTTATTTTTTGGCTGTGCTGCATGGCTTGCAGGATCTTAGTTCCCCAACCAGGGTTCAAACCCGGGCCCCTGGGAGTGGAGGCACAGAGTCCTAACCACTATACCTCCAGGGAATTCCTTACAATATGCTTTTTATAAGAAACAGGAAATAGGAATACATACACATATGCATATACATATATATATACACATAATTTTACAAAAAGCACAGGAAGGATAAACAAGAATTTAATAAAATATGCTACCTACGAGGAATAGAGAATAGCTAGAAAGGAAGGGAGTGACACCTCTCTGACGATACTACTGTGTATCATATTTTGACTTCTGGAAGCATGTTAACATTATAGATATTCAAACATAATTAAATCTACAAGAATGGGAACAAAGGCACCTAAAATTGAATGCAAATGGAAACAAATGAATGCCACTATATTTCAAAGGAATAAACTACACTCAAGGGGAAAAAAAACTACAAATAAATCTTGAAATCTTTTATTTAAGTTTATTTTCAAAATATATAGCTGTACTGGAACTATTTTATGTATATTATATGATTGAGCAAATGGGTAAATGTATTAGTGTTGTTAGCAGTCCAGGTTCTCCCTTTACATAAAGGGAAATACAAATATGAAACGGGGGAGGACAAGGAAGAATTCTGTGGTTTGGATCGAAATTGGAGGTATCAGTATGACTCACACGTTCTTCAAAATATTTATCTACTTACCTACCTACCTCTATTTAACTATCTAATCTAGCACTGAAAGGTCCTAGAAGTAATGAAATCGCAGAGACAATGAGCATATCACATGTCCAGACCTTGATTCCTAAAATACCATTTTCCTCTAAAATGGAATAGGGTAATTTGAAGAAATGGCTGATTCTGGAAGTGGGACAGGGAAGGTATAAGATAAGCCTGAAACATCTTGTTGTGTCAGAAAATGAGGACGTGCTTAGAAAAAAAAAAAGGGAGTATGTTGAAAGGACCCAGAAACCATCTTTAAAGAAGATTCTCTGGACAAATCTGTGACAATCTGAGTGTCAAAATAAATAAGAAAAGTAACTGATAATAACCTAGTCATGAGTCTTTGCTCACAATAAGTAAATAAAATAAGAAAGAAGGATGGGCTTTTCCTCATAGTGGAATGCTGGCTGCTAAATATAGGGGGAGTGGTAGAGCTGGAAAAATCTCAATTTTGCAATCATCAGGCAAGAATCATCAATGGATGTCGGGGGCACCAACCTTCAAAAGTTCTGTCTAGAATTTTAAACAGACATAGACTTTATGGGTAGTACACAAGTTTGTGAGAAGAAAAATAAAATGGTATTGGGGAGTAAACTATAAGAAATTTAAGCTAAGAATGATATGCTGGACAGTTCCCAGGAAAAGTTGGCAACATAGAAAAGAATGATAGACTAAAGACTGAATCAAGGGCTTGAGAGATTGTGACAAATAAATGAATTGGCCCTTGAAGAGGTTTCAGGGAAACAGAGTCCACCTATCTTATTCTTCTCTCCATACACCCACACTTGTTACAGATAACTATATATACCAAGAAGAGCCCATAAACAGAGTACAAAGACAGTGCAACCATATATGTGTTCTTGTGACAAATATACTGCATGCCATTTTTCTTAACTCATTTAAATTTATATGGCTTTCACCCTCTCTTAGAACAATGCTAATTTTCTATGATAATCCAGATAAATTTGACAAGACAAGAAGGGTACATAAAGAAGAGATTAACTCCAAATGTGTGGGATGTTCTCATTTTAATGTTACACCATATATTTTTTAAAATCAATCTATTAGAATCTATACTTTAATTATATTTGGTATGCAGCCAATTCAAAGAAGGGGTACGTGTGCTAGAAGACAAGGGTTATAAGTATCTGTTCAGCTGGAAAGTGGAGAGACCAAACCTAAGGAGCCCACAGTTGCTAGACAGACAGGTTTCTTTGTGCTCAACCAATGAATTCTTAAGTTCACTTCCTTCTTAGGCAGTTATAAAGAATATCATTGACTTTACTGAATGTTATTAGTGTACAAAGCAATATATATGTGTATATATGTGATATTATGTATTCATGTATTCATATTATTGTTAATAGTTCACAGTCAGTGGGTCAAGTTTACAATATCAAGTTATAGAATTTGAATGACTTAAGTAAAATGCATTAAAATCATCTACTTCCACTACCTGTTGTACTAATCATGGCTCTCTCATCCCTAAAATGCCTTATCTTTGAAATACATTTGATGTATGTGACCCAGATAAAATGAAATATAACTCAGAGTCAAAAATGGAAAAGGTTTTTAAATACTTTTAGCTGAAGAATTCTTTGTTCAGATGAAATCTTATTTTAAAAGGTTAAAAGTATACAAAATAACTAAAAGTGGGAACTATTCTGGCTAAAGTGGGCAGGGGAATTCTGGAGTGCCACCTGTTTTGGGGAGACTTCCTGGCAGCCCAAGGCAGTTAGAAAACCACTGCTGCATAAGATTATAAGTAGAGTATAAATGCATGAAATTGTCACTGAATGTAAGTTCATACTAGTGAGTATTAAAAAAATATGGAATTTAAACAAAAAAAAAGAATCTAACTCATCTACTGATGAATATGAACCAAGTAAATATACAGTCTTTTTATTAAATAGTAATTTACAAGAGAAGTATAAAAGACAGCTCATTTTGGAACTATGTTAGCTGTTCTTCCTTGTTATAAGCTGTCAATTGATACTGGCATTAGATATCTTAGATTAATATTTTTATTCTGATGTCCATATGTATGTCCTAAATATCATGTGCCACAATGAAGTGATAAACAGGGATTCAAGAAATAATTTTTAATAATGAGAATAACAATATTATTTAATTACTTCTAATCTGGACAAATATATATACTTCAATTTTTCTAACTAGTTTATTATATTCTGCTTTTAATAATTAAATCTGTAATTTTTAGGATGATTTTATCGTTTTTAAAAAGTCTAGGTTTCCTCAGTTTCCTTTAGCTATTGAAAGAAAAACCAAAAATCCTTTCTAACTCTAAAACTACTATAAATAAAAATGAAGCTGCCTCTTGCTACTGTTTGCTTTGTGGAAGCAGAACAAAAGCACATTAATAGTTAACAAAGCTACAATATGATATACGAATGAAGTCTTGCATTAAAAAAGTACTTAGATTGTATTTACAAAAGAATCTCTATCATTAATTATTCAACGTTTGGATTTGACCAGAAACCAGAGCATGACTTTATAATGCTCTGTTTAAATGAACTACTTAATGTTGTAATGAACACTCAATGTGGTGAGCTCAATGAATTTTGGACCTGGTATAATACAACAGTTCTTCCAATTTTCTGATGAATTGACAGATTTTAATGTTAAGTCAGTTGGAATTTTACTTGTTTTAAAAATGTTTACTTAAACCAAAAATTTTGCATCTCAATTATTTTATATTCTAAAACTGAATGTAGTTTAAACTAATGCATTATTCATAAAGCAAAGACATCAGGAAAAACAAAGCTGTGCACTTCTTTCAAAGCAGTTAAATTGCTAAAACATACCATATTTATGCATGCAATATTTGATTGTGTTTTTCTTAAAACACAAGCTTGTTTTTGTCAGATCAAGATTTGCCAAAAATTCTACACCAAACACTTTTCTTTATAATTAAAGCAATCATCAATCCAAGGATTGTCATCCATTTTATTTCATCTCTACATCAGAAAAAAATGTAATTTAAAAAAAATTTTAATTCCCTTGAAATGATAAGATAAATGAAAATGTAAGTGCCTTCACGTAATAACAGTAAGCTGACCCTTTGGGAAATGGTTGACTTTCTCAATACAAGGTATTCAAAGCTCATTCAAGTGTTCATTTAGAATGCAGATATCAAAGATGATGCAAATGTTCAAGAGAAAATTAGAACTTACCAGATGTTCTAATACAGCTTTGATGCTTCCAGATTCCCTAAAATAGAAGAATAAAAGTTTAAAATAGTTGTTAAACCCTTGTCTGCTATAATTTATGTTTACCTCAAAAATATTTTACAAACCCTTATAATTTTTTCATATATCTTTCCTAATGTTCATAATAACTTTGTTTTTAAGGACAAAACAATTTCCTTACGGAACAGATAATTTATTTATATCTAATAGTAGTACTACCGCTAAAATTGATATTCGTCTAGTAGAAAGAATGTTTCAGACTTTTCAAAGTCAGTGGAGAACAAAAAAGAAATCAAATGTGTTATTTTACTATTTGCACACTGTCTTTATTTTACATTAGCTATTTCATTAGAGTTTATGTTTTTTCAATGTTTATTATGAAAATGTTCAAACATACAGATTCTTTCCACAATCTAGAGTCTACAATTGACATTTTACTACATTTGCTTTATCAAATATCCATCCATCAGTAGGTGCATTTTTATATAAAAAATGGCCACAAAAAGAATGTTTGTGAGTACATAGTTAAATAAGTCAATCTTAAGTTTTTTCCTAGCATGAATTTTATCAACTTAGTGCCCACTACAAATCAGAACCTAAGACTATTGTAATATTTAAAAGCAAAAAAATCACCAATGGAAACACAAACATCAAATATCACAATATATTTTAAGTATTTAATTTCTTGCTTTTCACTTTAAAAAAGAGTGCTGATGAAACTAAAAATACAAATAACTGTGCAAGTAGCAAAGGTAATTTAAATACACATTTGGTGAAATATGGCAATAGTGAGATATTTTTCCTGATTTCGGTCAATGCTAATTTATTAGTGACAAATGGACTTTGACTTTTCTCACTCCAACAAGCAGTATTTGAATTCCATCATTAACATCATGCCTTATCTGTTTTAACATAAAATTATACTTCTACCACATTGCAGAAAATAATTATGAAACATCCAACAACAGTACTGCATTCATGATGTTTAATCTTTTCCCCATACCCCTTTCTTTCTCTAAAGGGGCCCCAATTTTATTTCTTTTCTCTTTATTTTGTCTCCAATTTTTTTTTTTTTTTTGGCCAAAAATCTACTTACTTCTGTTTCCTTTGTCTTGCTATACAATCTTTTCAAATTTCCCTATCTTTTCCCTTTGGCTCTACTGCTTGAAAACTATACTCATGGCTTCCAACCTTTGCTCTCACTGCCCAGTCTGGCATCCTGGGAATAAATTCCACTGTCTACTGATTAGTACTCATCTTTAGCCATTCTCTCTTCTGCTTTCTGCTTCTGGCAATGCTATATATTCAACATTTAAAAATTTAAGGATTTCTGAAACTTATTCTCTGGATGCAGTCCTAATGAAAAATGACAGAAATAAATTGTAACAAGGTGTCAGAGAAGGCCAATAGCTACATAAATAATTATTTTTACCTTTATTATTATAAAATTAATGTATTTGCTGGAGCTGGAAGTCAGATGAATCTTTAAGTTTTCACAAGGAAATTCTCATATAACCATTTGTGCAATTTAAAATTTAAACAAAAAAATAATACATATAGTGAGACATCTGACAGTGTAATATGTATTTATGTGTATGTATACAGGTTACAATAAAATTAAACCTTCCTCCCATCAGTGACTCCCAATTCTCAATCACTGGTATTAGTTATTTGTTTGTCCTTCCAAAGACAGTCTATGCATGTGTATGCATGCTGCTGTGTGTGTGTGTGTGTGTTTCTCTTCTTCTTCTTCTTCTTCTTCTTTTTTTTAACCCAAACAGAAGCATAATATACACACTGTTTTGTACCTGAACGTGGCAATCTATCTTGGAGCCACGTATATTTATACTATATAATACACATCTACTTAATTTTTCCCCCATGGCTACATTGTCACATCATGGTTCTTATTAGAAAATAATGCTGCAATATAAAAGAACAAAAATGCTCAGATTCAAAGTACAAGTCCATAATTCATTATCTGAAACCATTGGGGTTAGACATGCTTCATTAGAATATTTTGGATTTTAAGAAAGGTAATAAGGTACATATAGTGTATGTCATAAAACACTGACAGCAAGGCTTGAAGAAGCACCTCATCATCATACATATTAATAATTCTGAAAGAAACATATGAATGTCCACACAAAGTGGGATAAACAAAGACTATAAACAGCCTCATCTCAGGGTAGGTTTTGCTGTCAACTGACTTTGTCACAAACTTAGGGAAAATTTCCCAGTTTTCTGAGTTATTTGCATTTTGGAATCAAGGATAAGAAAAAGAAAGAAAGGAGGGAAGGAAGGAAGGAAGGAAGGAAGGGAGGGAGGGAGGGAGGGAGGAAGGGGGAGGGAGGAAGGGGGAGGGAGGAAGGGGGAGGGAGGCAGCGGGGAGAACAGGGCGGGGGAGAAAGCGGGAGAGGGAGAATGGGAGGAAGGAAGGGAGGTTGGCTAGGTATTGCTTTTTTATGTTTCCAAGTGATTCTTTAAATTAAATAATTCTAGGAAATATGCATTTTGAATGGCATGCCTGAAAGAAAACTAGACATCAACATTGACACTTGCCCCTTTCCTTTGCTACCAAATGTAAACAAATGTAATCAACCACAAGGTCTTGGCTATCCAACGTCCTTAATTATCACTTAGATTTAACCACTTCTTTCTATCTTCACAGCTATGTCTTATTTTAGGCCATCATCTTTTCTCTCCCTGATGACTGCAAAGCTTCTTAATGGGTCTCAGTGACCCCTGCCTTGCCCCATGTCAATTCATTCTCCATAATACATTAAGATCTTTGTAAAATGTAAGCTTGATTATGTCAATTTCCTTCTTAAAATCCACAATATACTACTACACTCCAGTTTACTAATTCCCTCTGTTATTTTGCCAAAGCTATTATCACATGGAAAGTGGCAGCAACAGCCATAACAAACTACTAACCTTGCTTTAATCATCACTGAACCACTCACTCTCTCTACCTGAGATGTTCCTTTTGTCCCAGACTCCTCTAATCCTCCTTATCTATCTGAAATATAAAAACATTCTTCAGAACTCAACCTCAACAAAACCTCCACTGGGGAAACCTCTTTTCCTCATAAATGAGGTACTGAACTCTCCCCATGTGTTCACATCACAAAGTTCTCACACTTTATTATAAATACGTATTTACTTTCCCATTGACAACCACTAAAATGAAAACTCCTTGAGGACATGAATTACATCTTTCTAATTTTTATATCCCAGCATCTAATACAGTGCCTGAATCAGAGTATGTATTCAACTAATAAGAGTCTGACATCTAACCATCATTAAGACAAACTTAGATAGAGAGTCAGTAGCAACCATCCCAGGTCTCTGGGTGGTCCTACCCAGCTCCATACCACTCAAAGAAGGCAACTGCAACAGTGAGTTGCTGTTTGGAAGAATAGTTTTGGGAGCTGTGTGTATGTGTGTGGTGGGTGGTAGGTGGTTGTTTCGCTTTGTTTCGTTTTGGGTTGTTTTTGATAAAGTAGGAAGACACAATGGAAAAGTGGTTGACTGAGGCCAGAGTAGAACAAATTAACCTGGAGGAGCACAAGCCAGAGCCTAGACTTTCACCCTTCTCCTTAGATTAAAATTAATAGCCAAGGCAGCTGAATGTTGCAAGAAAATAAAAGAGAAACCCACAAGGAAAATTTTAAGATCTTTGAGGTGTGTAGGCACAGGAACAGAAAAACAACAAAGAAAGCAACCTCATCCAGAGAAAACAGATCGAGCAAGAATATAATAACATATTCAAAGATAAGGGAAGATTTTTAGAAACTAAATATGAAAAACAGTTATGAAAAAGAATCAATATGAGATAATGAGTATTAGAAATACAATAGTTAGAAACTCAGAGGATGAATTGAAAGCACAATAGCTACAGACCAAGAATAAATTAGTGAGCTGGAACACGGGGTAGAAGAACTCTCCCAGAAAGCATAGGAAAGGTATGAAAGACAGAACAAACAAGAGATAAAATTAAGAACAGGAGTAGAAGTATGAACATCTATATAATAAGAATCCTAGAGGGAATGCAAAGACAAAATAAAAGAGAAGAATTATTTGAAGAAATAATGACGAAAATTTCCTAGATATAGAAATATTCAAATCTTAGATTGAAAGGGTACACACAGCAGTGAACAGGACAGCTAAAGAAAAATTCACAGCAAAGCATAATATAAGGATAATTAAGACTGTAATATTACAGATCAAGAGAAAAGTCTAAAAGTTTCCAGAAAGAAAAAGCATACCCCTCCATAAAGGAAGACTAGCACTGACATCAGACTTCTTAACACTAATGCTAGACGATGGCATATTAACTTCCAAGATAAAGTGTTTAAAAAAGAAAAAGAACTGTAAACCTAGAATTTATATTTAATGAATAAACTGTTATTTACATTAAAGGAAAAATAAAGCAATTTTCAGCATACATAATCTCAGGAAATTCAAAAGTTCTTAGGAATGTAATGCAATAAGAAGAGAAATAAAATCAGGAAGAAGCAAGAATATAAAGCAAGTAAAGGCTGGCATAGTACATAATAACTATTGTAATCTTAGTAATCAGTGACTAAAAAGAAAACTAAAGAAAGGTCACCTAACAATCTAGAATTAAAATGCCAGAGAAGGGGCTTCCCTGGTGGCGCAGTGGTTAAGAATCCGCCTGCCAATGCAGAAGACAGGGGTTCAAACCCTAGTCAGTGAAGATCCCATGTGCCGCGGAGCAACTAAGCCCGTGTGTCACAACTACTGAGCCTGTGCTCTAGACCCCGCGCGCCACAGGTACTGAAGCCCGCGCACCTAGAGCCCGTGCTCCGCAACAAGAAAAGCCACTGCAATGAGAAGCCCACGCTCCACAACGAAGAGTAGCCCCCTGCTCACCTCAACTAGAGAAAGCCCGCATGCAGCAACGAAGATCCAATGCAGCCAAAAATAAATAAATTTTTAAAAAAATGCCAGAGAAGTTTCTTAGATTGGGTATGAAACAAATCTAGCAATGTGTGATTTACAAGAGACAAAAAACAAAAAGGATCCAGAAAGGTTTCCAAAAAAGAGATAGTAAAAGATATAACCAGGCAAACATGAATTAAAAGAAAGTTGGGGTAAAATGACTTTAATGACAAGATATATTTAGGCCACTTCCCCCTTCATATATATATATTTTGATATGTATATATCATGCGATATACATACATAAAAGAAGGCCATTCTCTTCTAGTAAGAGATACAATAGATCAAGAAATTTTCATTTATATCCCGAGGGTTTGCATGTTTGTAAAGCTTAATATGTATCATAGATGGGGACACCAAAGTTTCAACAAGTTCTTCATGAAAATCAGTTTTCTTTATTTAGTCTTACTTTGGGCAGAAAGACAAGGAAGAGTGGCCATCTCAAAACAACGCAGATAAAGCATCATGAGTACATAAATACTACATTAGACAGCATGATGTATAATCCTGGTTCTAGAAGCAAAACAGTTGAATGAGCTTGGGTAATAATCTAAATTCTCTGAAGCTCAAATTGTTCACCTATGATGTGAAGATTTTTTAACATTTGCTTTACCTAACACATAGGGTTGCTGTGAAAAAATAAGCAAGATAATGTATATGAAAGTACACTATAAATTGTAATGTGCTATAGAAATGTTATTATGGTAAATATTTAAATACAAAAGTCTAAAGAGTGGTTCCAAAACTCTTAATGAATTTTTTTAAAATAGAGAGGCAAGATTCAAGACATTGACAGAAGGATCTTGCAACAAATGGGATAAAGCCTGTCCTCTTTAGTGGTCTGTCTCTTGGGTTGTCCCTGTCATGACTTCATCAATATTTGTGCAACTCCTTTTGCCCTGTGCTGAAAGCAGACTTAATTCAATTATAGGTCTCAAAACTGATAAAATGGTCCTGAAGTGGAAAATGGGAAGAGATTATTGGCAAATGAATAAAGATTTGTATCGAACTAACACACAGGAGTACAGCAGGTCTTTTTTTAATCATTCCCTGTCTTAAATCTTCTGGGAACCATGAGTTTCCCTTCCCCTCATGCAGCACATCGATTTCTGAATTAGACTGCAATATTAAATAATTAATATACTTGCCATGATTGATGTTTTGCATTAGTTGAATATTAGGTTATCAATCAAAATCCACTTGGTTTAATGTAATAATATTGAAAAAGTGTCACGGGCTGTTCATCCAATTTGTAGTTGAGGCAGCACAGATAGTAATGTTGGCATAACACGAAGCTTTAAAGCAGGAAATTCAGTGGCTCAACATGTATGAGGCAGACATTTTGAAACTAACTGGGAGAAGACTGAGGCTGTCCTAAATAAACCTTGTGGCACCTGTCAGTGTCAATGTTAGTTCTCCTTCCAGTAAGAAGTTGCCATACATCAATCATACCATGGCAGGCAAGAAAATAAATTAAAATAAAGCTACTGATTTACCTTTGTGGCAAACAGATTTCATCATTTTGCCAAAGGAAGCATGCTCTAAATCTGGAAATTGTTGCTATTATAAAGCTTATATAATCTTAAGAAATTTCTAAACAAATAGACTAAGATTTTTTAGATCTAATCTTACTAAGAAGGGATTAACTTTTTTTTTTTTAATATGAGAACAAATTACACCAAAGTGATCATTCAGGTTTTATAATGGTCTAAGGGAATCTGGTCAAGGAGCCACAATTAATAATGATATTTATTTTGAAAAAACAGCATTCCTTTTGATGATGGCATTCTCCTTTCTCTCAATATTTTGTATCAAAATTGTCAAACTACTACCTTAGAAAAATATTTTTAATCACTTGCTTCTCCTAGTACCTAGTAAAAGCAAATTTTTCTCATCATTCCCTATTAAATCAATCTAAAATCTATTATGAATTTACTTATAAAAGTAATATTTTACAACATTAAATAAACAAAAGACATCCAAAAGAAAAGTAAGTTTTTTGGGTGGGAAGTAGAAAAGTAACAAAATAAATATAAACCAAAACTATTTCATAAAGCAAGACAAAATACAGTATTTAGTTATAAAATAGAAACTATAATACATGTAACTAAATAAAGTAGCATTAATGTCTCATTTCACTGACCAAGAAATAAAAGATTAAATGTATTTATAACCAGTAATGTATTGATATATGTATTAACCCACATAAAATACGCACTATACAATAATTATGAAAAACAGAGTTTAACTCTTAATAAAAATTTTTACAGGTTTTTTGGTTATGAACTAAGCATATTATTCACTTTTAAAAGATTAGTATGCTGCAGTTTTCTACAGCTACAAGAGATAAGATCACAGTTAATTTTGTACTCTTTCTCATAAAGCAAAAATCTATGTGAGCTGTTTTTTTTTTATAATGGCAGTCAAAGTTTTTAAAAGCCTGAGTTATAAGTTATAAAAATATATACATCTCCTATCTCAAATTATAATTGATAAATTTTCACATGTATAAGACCTTTTTCTGTTATGTATCAAATGTTATGATGAAAACTTTGGTAATACTATAAATCTAAGAAAAACTTGGTTCAAATTCCAACTCTTATACTTAACTAAATAACTCTGTCAGGATATATACCTTCTCTAATTTGCCATTCTTAAGTTCAAATCAAGGATTAAAAAGATAATCGGCATGCATATAGAAGTCACTCAATAATTACTCGTTCAATATGACAGACTAAATAATGGACTGTATTCTACTTTCAAAATCAAGAAACATCTTTACAGATGTTAGCTTTTTCGAACACCTTAAAATCTGTTTCAACTGTAATACCTATAAATGAAAGTCAGTCTACTTTTCAAATAAATACAAAGAGCTTGGCCCAATGGCTAGCATCCAATAAAAATACCATGTATATCTTGACATAAGAACATTCTTCTATCCTGATCTCTTTGAAAGGAGGCAGAATTAAAAAGTACACTGAAAAGAAGTAAGCAAAAATAATTTCTTAATTACCTAATTTTTTTTACATTTTACCTCCAATAACAAAAACACGGACTATCACCACTAAGTTCCAAACTAGAATTCTTAGTTTCAACTTACTAGGTTTGGTTAGAATTCTCAGCATTTTTCCCCTGACTGGAAAATATCTTGCAAATTAGTGAATCTAAGTGTATATTCTTTGGTTACCACAGTTCAGAATGGTAGTTTTCAGACATTTGCTTTTAACAAGTAGTTATTGATCTGACTGATTATTATTTGCAATAAATTCTGCTCTAGAACTTATAAATCATGTGCACAGACAAGTGCACTATGGTTACTGAATTTTATGTGTACTGTTCTAAGATTCTTTAATTAGTTTTACAAATATTAGTGAGCATCCATTACATCAGGACAAGTTTAAACTGAACATATTAAACAGCTGAGGGCTTACGATATACACTGAGCTTATTCCAATGGGAAGGTGAACACTAAGTTGGTATGTATCATAAGTTATTTACAGTTATTCAGGTAAAGAAGTTCTGCATGTCACAGAAAGGGCCTACATGGGAAAGAAAAGAGATTTCAATATTTTTCAAGTTATGCTCTAGACAACAGTCTCAGATGTAGAAAAACTAAGAGAATTCATCACAAGTATATCTGATCTAACAGACTTGCTAAAGGAAGTGCTTCAGACCAAGGGAAATTATACTAGTAAGAGACCTGGAACATCAAAAATGAAGGAAGAGCAACAGAAATATATTTATTGAGCACCCTCATACCTAGGCTCCATGTTAAATTCTGAGTAGATAATAAAAACTGTAACAACAAAATAAGCAAACATCAACAACAAAAAGTACCTTGGATGTTTAAACTGTATTGTCAAACCAAGACTAATGCATGAAATAGTTAACATCCAAGCCAGGCAGTGAAACTGCATGTGAACATGCTACTTATCTGCTATTTCCACATGCAGCACTAAGGTTCATAATCATTGACAATCTTCTTTCCCACTGAGGCCAAATGTAGCTCAAGAATCTTTCTCAACACTGTGCTCTAAGGAGTCACTGCCAGTTGTCTGCAGTTAGCAAGTGAGGTACAACCTATTCATCACCACTCCCTTCAATCCATGTTCTTGACCTAAGTTCAAGAGAAGTTCAGAAGAAGGAGAAATCGCCATATGTGTTGGAATGGTTGGGAAATATTTAAACGAGTAGGGGTAATTTTAGCTGGATCCTGAAGGACTGACTGCATTTGAGCAGAGTTGGTAAGCAGAAAAGAAGAGGCAGGAAGAGCAAGCCCAAAGGTCCCACATGACCTGTTAGAGGTCAAGTAAGGACAGTAGCCTGCCCAGAGTAGATGTATTAAAAGGTTATATTTCTTTTAGTCTTTAATTTTAAATAATTTTTATTAGGTAAGTTTTCTGGACTATCATGTACTGTTGTGCCTGTTGTTTAGTATGGGGAGGGGGGAGTGGTGAAGAAAGGAAAACCTAATGGGGCAGTAGAAGCTAAAAGCTATATGCCCTGGCCAAGCAGTGCATCCTGGTGTGGTACTGCATCCACCGGAAGAAGGGACAGCTTTTCCTAGTATGCACAAAGGTGCCCTATGGACTAGCAGTCCCACAAATAATAAATGCTTATTATAGAAAAATTCAAAATCACATCTGGTTCTAAATGAAGAATAAAATAAAAATCACCTGAAATCCCACCAGCCAAGATAATACCTCAAGGTATTTTAGTATTTTCCTCCTTTCGTATGTGTACACACAAACACACTTTTTTCTTACAAATATGGAATCACCATTGATTTGTTATGTACATAGCTTAGACTTTTTCACTACTTAATTATATATTATAAACAGTTTCTCAGATGTCAATAAATATATTTACATATAATAGTTTTACTGTTTACATACTATTCTGTTCATAGATGTACAATAGGTTAACATATCCATTAGTGTTGGACATTTGAGTTGTTTCTGATTTCTTATTCTAAATAAAACTAGGATGTAAAAAAAGAATAATTGATCATTAGATTTTAAAATCATTTATGAATTTTATATTATGTTATGTTTTGACTTCCATTCATCCATCCTTGTTTAAGATGTTACTGAATAGATGATCAAAAAATTAGGAAGTAAACTAACAAAGTGGAGGACACTTAATCCAGGAAATGGGGAAACATCATAGAAAAGTCGTGAAGAGAAACCGTCCCAAGAAGAAGGGGGAAGGAAGTCCCAGAGTGACAGCTCTACAGCAGGCCTGGCTGAGCCTGGGACAGGAAATACAAAAAAAAAAAAAGGCATGAGAAATAGTTACATACTCTAGGAAACAAAAACGTATACAAGGAGCCATAGTACTTGGATCATCAATGAATGATATTTATATAGTCATATTAATGTAAACACGGGTCATAATTCAATAAAAAATAATTATAAGATGGTGGAACAGGTGGGGTAGGGACTGTAAAAGAACTAAAATGTCATCCAGCATTACAGGCTTTTAATAAATAATGCCTGAAATTGACAAATTGATGATATTTAGAACAATGGAGAGATTCTGCCAAGAATTAAACTTGCCTGCCTCTGGGAAGTGAGATAACAGCAGTCAGGGAGACAATAGGGGATTATTGTTTAATTATACCATGTTGTGCTACTGACCTCTTAAACTGTATGTATGTGTTAATTTAATGGAAGTTAAAATTAATCTTTATTCTTAAAAAAAATAGAGAACCTGGCACATCAGTGGTGCTCAAAAAAATAGAAGCTGCCTATTCTCCTTAAAATTCTGAAATACATCTGAAATGTGTTCATCATTTAGCTTTCGTTCTCCCAAAAAGCAGGGTCTGAGACAAGGACTTGCAGGCAAGTGGTTTATTTGGGAGAATGACCCCATCGAGTTCAGAAGAGAAGGAACTGGAAGAATGAAATACGGAAAGAGGAACAACTAAACCAAGCATGTGTTATTAAGCTGTTATGCTTCTGTGGGCAATTGGAACTCAGTCCTGCTGAAGATCCTCTGAAGAACTATGTGTCTCATAATTGTCTGAAATTGCAAGAGAGAAGTATTTATCCCCCAGCTCTGGTCTGCTGTTGGTCAAGTTTGCCCCACAGAATGTTAACTCCCTGGCACTTCAGACTGCCCTCCCATACTACAGCAGGAAGCCCAGGGCAGAAGGCAGGCGATAAGTGATGCAGCTGAGTGAGGCATGGTCAGACCACACCTGCACATAGCTGTTTGCTGACGCAATGGCCAGAAGTGGAATACAGACTGAAAGGAAGTAAGCTGGGGGACAAAAGATGACCAACATGTATGGTTAGATGAATATACATATGCAAATTCCAAGCTACCTCTTATTTACCCTCCACAGTCCCACTTTCCCCTATACTCCCCAAATCTAAAAATACCTTTGGTGGGGAAAGGGGGAGAGGAATAAATTTGGAATTTGGGATTAACGGATACACACTACTATATATAAAATAGATAAACAAGGACTAACTGTATAGCACAGGGAACTATATTCAGTATCTTGTAATAACCTATAATGGAAAATAATCTGAAAAAGAATATATATATATATATAGAAAATCAACTATACATCAATAAAAAAAACTAGGATGTAAAAAAAGAATAATTGATCATTAGATTTAAAAAACATTTATGAATTTTATGTCATGTTTATTTCACATGGAGGACTGGGGTAAACAATTTTTAAAAGGGGAAATAAACCAGTATATTTCTTCTCCAGTACTTAAGCCTAAATAATTTAAATTTATATAATTATTACATTTGCATAAATATAAATTTGGATTTAAATATAAAGTATAGTTATCATTTATAATATTTAAATACAATTAAATATAAATTTCTACTTTCAAGGAAGTTCATTATCATAAAATAATGTTCCTACAGCTTCCTACAAGCAGTATCTACCTATACGTAACAAAGTAAACAATACTAAATAGAAGATAATAAATACATATAAGTATTCTACTAGTATCTTCAGCTGCTAAAACTGAGAAAATGTAACACATGTATATTTTTCCTAAGAAAAGCAAACTTCCAATAACTCAGAAATTGATTATTCAATTACTAAAGTCTTTTGTTGCTTTTTCTCTTCCCTCTGATGTTCTCCTTTGTAACTACACTGATACCCTAAAAGGAAACAAAAAACTAAGGTATGAACTTAATCTGGTAAGCACCTAACAGTGCTAGGAAATAAAACTACAGTACTAAAATTCTTTCTTTGCTTAGTGAATCAAAATAAACTCCTCAGCCTATAATTCAAGAGTCCCCTCAAATCAAACAATTTGCCATTTCCTAAAGATCTCTTTGCACTTCTCAGCACTTAAATCTTTGATCATATTATCTAAGTAAACTGACCTTCTTAGAGATTCCGCCTCTGAGGAAACACTGAACAGTATGTGCCAAGCACTGTAGTAAGTGCTTTACATCGGTTAGCTCATTTAACCCTTATAATGTTATTATAAAGAGATAAAATTATTATCCCTACTTTATAGATGAGATAACTGAGGCTTAGAGAGGTGAAGTAGATCACACAGTATACCACTCAGCTATTAAAAGGCAGATGTGAAGCCAGGCAGCCCAAGTTCACTGCCCAAATTTTAATCAAGAGAGAATTTACTACTGTCTATCTGTAAAAGCAATAACTTTAACAATGAAACAAGATTTTACAGTATTCTCCTACTAGAATTATGATTGGGAAAGAAGCTGCAAAGGGGTAAGGATTTAAGTAAAAAAGAACACTGACCCTTAAAGATAGACTAATATATACCAGGTGCTGAGCCTGGTCATTTACACTTATAATCTCATTGAATTCTCACAATATTCACAAAAAGAAAAATATGTATAAATGGCTAACAAACATTCAGTGCACAGATCTGCAAGATAAAACTAAATGCCATTTTTCACCTAGGAAACAAGCAAAGATGAAAACAAATGATAATGTTTGTAGTGCTGGCAAAGGTATGGGGAATCAGGACCCTCATATGCTACCTGTAAGAGCAGAAAACAGTAAAAGCTTTCCAGAGGACAAGAGGAAATGTTCCACATTTTCAATAATACACATAAAGCCTTTGACCTGAAAGTTCTACATCTCTGGGCTTAACCCAATGTTAAGAGTCACAAGATACTAATCACTCCATTGTATTTAATATTAGACAAATAACAACAAACTTGGAATAAATTAAGTGCCTAATAATGGCAAACTATGAAATAAAACATGATAATATCCATACGACAGAAAACCATATACCATTAAAAATTATGATGTAGTTGTATATTTCCATGAAAATGTTCTCATGGCATATTGAGTTTTTAAAAAGAGCCTATTACAGTATGGTATGATGTTATAGTTGTTAAAAGAAAAGTTTTATACATGTATGTGTATAATATGAGTATATATGTGTGTGTATCTACATGTAACTGAAAGGTTACAAACTAAAATGTTAAGAATATATAACAGTGGATTCTGACTGATTTTTGTGTTCATTCTAATGCTTTGTTTATGTGTTTTCCAAAATTTCCTCCATTACTGTTGGTCTAATTTTTTTTAAGTTTCTTTTTGTGTGTGTGTGGTATGTGGGCCTCTCACTGTTGTGGCCTCTCCCGTTGTGGAGCACAGGCTCTGGACGCACAGGCTCAACGGCCATGGCTCACAGGCCCAGCCGCTCCGCGGCATGTGGGATCCTCCCGGACTAGGGCACGAACCCGTGTGCCCTGCATCGGCAGGCGGACTCCCAACCACTGCGCCACCAGGGAAGCACTAAAGTATTTTTTAAAAAGAATCCTCACAGCAGCTCTATGGAGTAGTACATTATCTTCATTTTGTAAATAAGAGATCTGCTTAGAGTAGAGTAACTTACTTAAGGCAAGAAAGTAACTTGCTAAGATGACCAAAATTGCTCTATCTGGATCCAAAGCTCATACTTTTTCTTTTTCAATAGAAATGCTGCCTGCTGTATTAGATAAAATAAGCCTAGGTCTATACTGAACCCACACATTCCCTGTTCTCTCTACCCTTGAAAAAGATCCATAAATTATCTGTGTACACGCCTGTTATCTTCAGTGTTCGCTTTAAAGACTCAGTGTACATTTCTGTCCATCTTTAAACTCTCTACAGTGTTTAATACCAATAGAATCTTTCTAAATTTGATACATGAATATATAAGATACAGATGAATTAAATTTAGAGTTGGAGAATGTGAAACTGGAATAGAGCTAATGGACATAGTTATGTCCATAATGCATGAGATAAATGGAAATGGTAAGCCCTTCAATAACTGATCCAGATTGGTCCAAGTTCTGCCACATTCCCTTCCTTCCCTCTATATTAGTTTTGGTTCCTAACACTTCACACCAAAATTCCTCCAGCACTCTTCTCCCTAACATTAATGTCTTCAAACCCCAAGTTCATGTCTCTGTCTGCTTTACAACCTATAATATATGGCTAATAATTTTCTACTACTATCCAAAATGCACCTCTTCTCAGACCAGTCCATTATCACTTCCATAATTCCTTTTTTGCTCATGCATTCATCTACCTAGAACAGTCTTCCTCTTCCTTGATACATCTTCAAATTCTATACATTTATTGTACTAGAACCAAACTCCCACTTATACTATTTTCATAATAATTTCTTACATTTCTAAACATATAGTCACTCCTTGCATTCAATAAATAAGTCCTAGAAACTTCCAAGTACCCTAAGTTGTGAATGTAATAATGCATGTAAAGTGCTTGGTGGATTACTCTTAGCATATATTACTAATTATTATCAACATCATTATTACTATGCAGACCCTTCATGAGCATTGCTCAAATCATTAAGATCAGAAGGAAACAAAGCCACTCTGAGATAAAATGCTAAGCAGTCAAATGGTCTCATTCACCAGCTAAGTGACATGACTCCTGAACATCATCCTGCACATATGCCTTAATATCATGACACATGAAAATTACAAATTCTCACATGCAACATAGGCCCCTTTGAACAGACAGAATATTAATCTATGGCTACCAAGGTCAACTGCGTTGCCCTTACAGAAAATTCTCCAAAGTCTAGCGCTTACACATTCAGTACTTATTTTATGTGGCTTCTATGTCTGTATCCATTCCCCAAGCTAATTATTTGTTTAAGTAAACCTTCTGCTTTGTTACCACATGAAGCTTTTTGGTAAGCATAGATTCTTGGTGTTCAATGTCAATCAAACTCTAACTTTCCCATACTATACATTAAAAAGTCTTCAGGTCTTGGGATATGGTTAATTAAAACAATTTATTTACATATCACTAACATTAGCTAATGTTCACAAAATTAGAATTGGAAGGTCTCATTAGGAAAAGCAGAGAAGGAAATAGCCTAACAAAGTGTTATAAATGCTACATTAGAATTCTAATTTCATGGAAGTGTTTCTTGGGGGACTAAGAGGCTGGGGAAAGGGTAGAAACTGTGGACAGCAGAGTCCAGGAAATACTTCATAGAGGTGATGCTTGAGATTCCTTTGAACAAAGGCCATTCCAACCGCAAGGTCTCTGGAAGCAGCTCCTCAGGCTTCTTCGAGGACTTTATACTCTTTCAATTATCTGTTCTCTTTCTCCCACCCTGTACTGCTACTGTGGAGCAATCAGGGGTTAAGGTTGTGAGTTAGGACAATGAGTCAAACTGAAAGTAACAATCAAAGCTTTATTTACTTACTTAGAACAGTGCAACCAAGAGGCAAAAAGGAGTCTAATGTTCCATTTTTCCCTCAAAGAACAGCATGGGCAAGGGTCAGGTGGATTCACTGGGGCGGGGAGGGGGGTGCAGGTGGCGGGGGGTGGGAGGAGGTGAAAGGGAGAATGGTTGTCTCACTGCTGAAGAACCCAGAGCAAAAGGCTCTTACCTCTTTATGGACCAGTGAGGCATGGGGAGGGAAAGGCGGAAGGGCTAGGAATGGAAAAGTACTGAATCAAAGTACAGAAAAGTACCTCAGATCGCAAATAAGGAGGGCTCTGAATGGAAGCCCCTGGGCTAGGAACAAGAATGCTTTAAGGTTGGGTCTAAAAGATCACACATACAATTTTGGCCTGGAGCTGGACTCCTCAGCTACCATCCTACTTACTTCTCTGCTTCCCTCAAACTTTTAGAAAGACTACATAGACATTATGTCTCCACATTCCTACCTCCTAACACATCCAAAATTTTCTCTTGCTAAAGTCGTCAGCAGTTTCTCCATGTTACCAAGTCCAAAGGCCATTGTATCATCCTTGTCTTTATACACTTCTCAGGAGCATTTGACACTGTCAAACTCTCCCTCTTGCACACTCTCCTCACTTGGCTTCTATGCTTTTACATCATTCAGGTTTCTAACCTTTTTTCAAAAAATGATTCAAGTCCCCTTTGTAGGTTCATGTTCCTTTCGCCAGCCATCAAAAGTTAGAGTTCCTCAAGGCTTGGTCCTAGGCCCTCGTCTTGTCCTATACTTTCTTCCCAATTAATCCTGCCCTCATGCACAGCATTAATAGCAACCCATAGGTAAATAACAACAACAACAAAAATCACATAGTCCTCAGAAGCTCCAGATCCATTCATCCAGCTATCTATTTAACATCACTATTTGGATGCCTCAAAAATCAAAAACAAAAATTTATACTCAATTGGCCCAAAACTGAACTCTTAAGTTCCTCCTTCAAATCTGATTCTTTTCAGTACTTCTTATTTTAAAAAGGAGTCACATCATTTATCCTAAAGCCAAAAACCTTGGAATTAACCTCTTTATTTTCTTCTCTCTCTCCCTCCATAGGTAATCTGTCACTAAGTCCTATTGCTTCTACCTCTTAAATAACCATAGAAACTATTTATCTCTACTTATCAATTGTCACCATCCTAGTTGACCTACCATCACCTCTGGCATAGTCTGTCTTAATTCCCTCCTAATTATTTTCCTCTCTTCCACTGTTGTTTCCCTACCATCCACCTACCCCAAAAGAGACAGTCTAATTATGTAAATATGGATCACATCATTCCCCTGCTCAAAACTCTTCAATGCCTTTCCATTGAAGCCATCATGATTTGGCCCTCCTACCTACATCATTTAGTCATTCAATATTACTGAGCACAATCTTTGGGCCAAATTCTGTGCTAGGTATCAGGGATACAAATATGAACAAAGCAGACTGCAAGAGTCGCAAGGAATTTACAGATAGGTATGAAACACACACAACTTACACACAAATATATAAATTAGTAACTGTGACATGCATAACATTAAAAAGTACTGTGAAGAAACAATACAGGAACCCATAAGATAGAATAATAGGAATATAAGATCTAGTGTAGAAGGTCAGGGAATTCTTCCTTCATTTTATTTCACTGTTATGCTCACTCACTACACCCTTCTTCAGTCTATTTCTCATGCATTCCAAGCTACCCAGAATCTGAATACTATTCCAATTTAGGTGAGCTATGAATCCAAAGTAATGCAAATACAGGAAGACCAGGATTATCCAAGGGACTCTGAATCAAGAGTAAATTAAAGACAAGAATACAAAGATTATTCTAGGTGATAGTAGCAATGGAATTCAAGTCCAGTGGCAGCAGTGCTGGTGGTGATGGTGGTGCAAGTGCCTGTATATTAAGTATACTGATACCATGATATAGCAGTCTTAACTCCTGATCATTTTCATAACCTGGTTTTCCAGAGTTCCACTGATTACAGAAGCTACCCAACAGTGCTACATAATCTATGTTTGTTTACTTTAGTCTTTTCTAATAGAATCTAAGCTCAGTGAAGATAATTTACATGTACACAGGAGGGAATGGTTTGTGGTAAGTCCTAAAGGCTTGAAATAGCCTTGCATATAAGAACTTTTGTTTTCTGTAGTTCATAAAAAGTGAAAGAACAAAAGAAGAGTCTTCTAGGATTATTTTCTTACCATAAATGGTTTTATACTCACCTGCATAAAATAAAAACTAACACTGAATTCATAGGCACTTTCCACCAGATATTTAATAGTAGTATTTGTGGGCCAATAGAGAATTTAAAGAGTTGCCAACTATTCTCTTGAGCCGAAAGTCCAAATCAGGGGTCAACAAACTGTGGCCCATGGGCCAAAACCAGCCTGCCACTTGTTTTTGTACAGCACATGAGTCAGAATAATTTTTATATCCTAAAATGGTTGGAAAAAATAAAAATATTTTGTGATATATGAAAAATATTGAAGTTCATTTTAGTGTCAATACTTAAAGTTTTGTTGGAACACAACCACACTCATTCTTTTTTGAAAATTTGTCAATCTAAGCTTTTGTTCTGCTCCACATGTATTTATGCCACCATCAGTTGTAATACATGTTGGCAGATTCCACACTTCAGGTTGTACAGAATTAGTGTTTTTCTTAACTTTGAAAATGTTCTCACCTGTAATCCTTCAGTCACATCAAACTCTGCATTGATTCCTCAAACAAACAACAACTCAGCAGTATTGATAAACCTATGAACACATCAAGAGCCAAGGAAAACCACTCAAAATCCTTTTCTTATTTTTGACTGTTGGCTTTGCTCCCAATGTCATTTTCTCTTCAGTTATGATTATCCCTCCCATGTTTTTTTTTTAAATTTCTCTAACATTGAAATTCCACATTAGAATAGGTTTTGGTTTGCCCACTCTGAGAAATATTTACCAGTTCCCTGGAGTTTTACTTCAGCTTATATATTCAATACTTTTTTTTTTAATTTTAGAAAACTTTCTTAAGATATAGTTTTAAATATTTATTTTTGTTTTGATTTTTCTTCTTCTGAGATTCAGTAGTATCCATATTCCATTTCCCTGTTGGTCTTCCATATCTGTCATTGTCTTAAAATCTTTTTGTTTCTAATTTTTAAAATTTATTTTAATTTCTTAACCATTTTTCATTTTCTTTGCTTTCTGTGTCTATCTATTCTTATCTTCCTTCTAATTTACTCTTTTCTTTTTTTTGAAACAATGTCAAATTTACAGAAAATTTGAAAGTACAACACAAAGACATTTTCCCTTGAAACTTTTGAGAATGAAATGTAGATATGATGCCCCATCACCACCAAATGCTTATGTGCATTTCCTACTAACAAGGAAATTTTTCCACATAACTACAACTGTCAAATTTAGAGAATTGACATTGATATATTGTTACTATTTAATATTCAGCCTCAATTAAAGTTGGACCAATATCTCTAGCAATGTCCTTTACAGCAAAGAGGATCCAGCTCAGATTCTTACATTGCATTTAATTGTCACATTTCTTTAGTTAGTCTTCTTAGCTATCTACAACCATTTCTCAGTCTTTCCTTAGTTTTTAGGGCCTTGATGCTTTTGAGGATTACAAGGTAGTTAATTCAGACAAGTCAGTTTAGACTTGTCGGTTTTTCCTACATGTTTATAACTCATTTTTGCATCATTGACTGTAAAAACAAACTCTGTGCTGTTGTGTATATATATATAGATAGATATAGATATAGATATAGATATAGATATATCACATCTTCTTTAACCATTCATCTGTTGATGGACACATAGGTTGCTTCCATGTCTTGGCTATTGTAAGCAGTGTTACTATGAACATAGGGGTACATGTATCTTTTCAAATTAGAGTTTTCGTCTTTTCCAGATATATGCCCAGGAGTGGGATTGCTGTACCTTTCTTTTAGTTTTTTAAGGAACCTACCTACTGTTTTTCATAGTAGCTGCACAAGTCTACATCCCCACAGTGTAGGAGGGTTCCCTTTTCTCCACACCCTCTCCAGCATTTATTATTTGTAGATTTTTTGATGATAGCCATGCTGACTGGTGTGAGATGATACCTCATTTTGGTTTTGGTTTGCATTTCTCTAATAATTAGTGATGTTGAACATGTTTTCATATGCCTGTTGGCCATCTGTATGTCTTCTTTGGAGAAAAGACCTATTTAGGTCTTCTGCCAATTTTCTGATTTTTTTTTTAATTGAGTTGTACGAGCTGTTTGTATATTTTGGAAATTAAGCCCTTGTCAGTGACATCATTTGCAAATATTTCCTCCCATTCCATATGTTGTCTTTTTGTTTTGTTTATGGTTTCCTTTGCTGTTACACTGAGCTCACAATGCATCCCATTCCATGGTACATTATTTAGATTTTCCTATTATTGGTAATGTTAACTTGGCCATTTGATTACAATGTTGTCTTCCAGGTTCCTCTACTAATTTTTTTCTCAAAAGTATTTTGCAAAGAGTTACTTTCAAACTATGTAAATATTCTATTCCTCAACATGTTATTACTTAGTTCATTTATTTAAATTAGGATGGACTTGTGGATTTTTAAGGTCTTATAATCCATTATTATCATTGTTTATTGTAATGTTCAAATTGTCCCAGATTTGGCCAGTGGGAATCCCATAAAGATGGCTTCTGTGTCCTCTTGAATTGACCCTATTACTTCTTTATTTTCATGCACAACAAGATATTCCAGACTTATTTTGTACTTTCCCTGCCCTACACACTCATTCTTGTATCTGCTTTTATGGCTGCTTTAGGGCTACAACAGCAGCTGAGTTGTCACGACAGAGATCATATGTGGTACTCTCTCTGGTTTGCACTGCTGCTCAGACCACGAAAATCACAGTGATGCAGTATAACTCAACAGTTTCAAGAGCTTCATAAATTGCTGTAATGTGACATTTAATTTTTGTTTTAATACCAGTTGTATACCAATCATGTCAAAACCAGAAAAGAAGAGAGAGGGGGACTTCAAATGACATACTTGTAAGGCACAGTGGAGTGTAGATTATTTTATCAAATTAAATGGCAATGCATCGTGTTTATTATACAATGACACTATAGCCATGCTGAATGAATACAACATATGTTGACACTACCAAATTAAGCAGCCTTCACAATATTTCCAACACACAGGAAAGCAAGAGTCAGAAAAAATTAGAAAATTTAAAAGGAAATAACTCATCACAGCAGACTTTCTTCACAAAAATAAAAAATACAAATGAGTTTCTTACTGCTGTGTTTGTTAGCCAATCAATGAAAGCCGTTTAACAATGATTGAGTTGATTAAATCATCTTTGCCTGCAGCAGGCAAAGGAATGTGTCTGGAGAAAAAAATACTTATTAAAACTATTAGCCTTTCAGCAAGAACAGTTGCTTGAAAGTTGAGGACAGAGGGAGTATCATCAACAGTCAAAGACAAGGCAAATAATTTTGAATGGTTTTCCTTGGCTCTTGATGAATCCACAGATGTTAGTGATACTGCTCAGTGTTGTTTATTTGAGGAGTCAGCACTGAATTTGAAGTGACTGAAGAATTACTGCCCTCTGTGAGTAGCCTATGTAGAACATGAGAATATTTTCAAGAAAACTGAGAAAACACTAATTCAGTACCACCTGATATGGAATCTGCTAAGATAAGTTACATACGATGGTGGTTAAAAATAGGTACAGAACCAAACGATGTTTAGTTGGACAAATTTAAAAAGCTTGTAAAAATGTAAGCCTACGTGAAAATTTAAAGCCTATGATTATTCACTGCATTATTCATCAGCAAATACTTTGTGAAAATATTGGAATGTGTCATGTGTTATTGAACCAGTGAACCTCATTTACTCTTGTGGACTTGTCCATTGTCAGTTTTGTGAATTTTTGACAGAAATAGAAGCTGAATATCCTGATCTCTCTAATACACACAGCACTTTGATGTCTTGACAGTGGTAAAGTTTTATTGTGATTTTTCATAAGAAAGTAAATGAAAAGAACTGCCCTCAACCACTTTTAGTGAACATGAATGACTTTGGAAATTAGCTTTAGGTGAAGACTTAATAACGTTTCCTAATGAATTCAACCAAAAATTACAAGGCCGCACAACGTTTACATGCAAAACTTACACGGCATTAAAGTCACCTAAAAAGCAACTAACATTGTTTGGGTCACAGAATAATGTCAAGCTGCTTTATATACTTCCCGTCCTGTCAAAAGTTAAAACAAATGCAAGACCTCCATTCCCACACATCTTTCAAGGAGTATATTTTCCAAGCTCAAACTAAAGCTCCTCTAGTATTTTTCCAACCTGGTTGCAAGTGCAAAGAAAACTTGCATATTTCCAAACCCATTCAACTGTGCAATTGAGGAGCTTCCACTCCAAATGAAACTGATTAATCTGCAATGTAATAACTAAAAGAAAAACGTCAAGAAAAGAATCTAATAGAATTTTATAAATGTATTCCAAGCAATTACAACGTTCAATTAAAATCATGTGTTCATGGATTATGATACTATTCGGCAGTACCTATCAGTGTTAAAAAAAGCATTTTCAAAGATGAACTATTTAAAATCTAATTACAAACCAGGAATAACAGATGAATGTTTATAATCAATTTTGATAATAGAGAACACTAACTTTGAACCTCAATTAAGTTTAATGCTATCCTCCCTGAAGAATTACATTCTTCTCATTCATACACTTGTATTACAAAAAATTCTGCTAAATAATTATTTCACATTTGGCAATAAAATTGTAGATTTTTATTTCCCTTCCTGTTATATAAATAGTAACATAATACCCTCAATTTTGCCTCCTAGTCACAAAGCCTAAAATTTTTACTATCTGGCCCTTCACAGGAAAAGTTGGCTGACCCCTTATTTAAATCACTTAAATTCCACTTGTATTCAAGCTATCAATCCATATGAGGTTATTATGATTTGGGGAAACTTAGGGATAGACAGACAGAGGTAAATGGAGATTTCTTGTTTTCTTATTATTTTGATAATTTCATGATAATTGACAGCACCACTGACAATACTGACAGGGTTTCAGAACCCAAACTGCAAATGATAGATACAAATTAAAAAAGGAAGATGCAACAATATAGAGCTAAATTTAAAAGTTGAGAACTTAGTCAACTTCTCCTATCTGCTTTTATTCTACCTTATCAAAAATTATATGAATTTTCTTAATTTTACATAATAAAAAATACTGGCTGAAAGAAACTACAAAAATGACAAAAATGATTACAAAACAATGAAATAAAAGCAAAAGAAATAATTGTAAGACCACACTAAAAGACAGAAATTATACCATGGCAACAATTCAACTCTATATAAAAAGTGAGAGTTTGAGAAAGGAGGAGTAACATGAAAAAAGATAAATGTTAATTATTCCACCTAAAAACTAAACTTAGCATAATCAGTAAGAAACATTCTAGTACACAGGAGAAAAATGGCTTTTTCTTCATTAATTAAAGATAATTTGGCATCACATTGAATAATCAGTTTTACAGGCATTAAATTTTTATAAGCAGGACTATATAAAATCACAAAAACATTCTCAGCAATTCAGCTATCCTCCAAATTCATAATTCTAAACATTAAAAGAGTGTTTAAATCTCATGCATTATAGGGATATTATTTGTCTATTATAGAGCAACTAAATAAAATTCTTAAAAGATGCAAACACTATAAAATAAATAGTTAAAGGATTCAAACTGGGCAACACTGAAAAAGCATTCTGAACGTTTCAAATTTTAAGTTACTTTATAGGTTCACAAATATACTTATGTCAAAAATTTTAACATTTAAATCTGTATCATGTTATCATGGTAAAATCAGCAACAATACATACGAGGTGATATGGAAATAAGGTGACGAACCATGCATCCTCTTTTTGCCTGGGAAAGTTCTGGTTTATTTCTCACATCCTGGCTGAACTACTAACGGCACCTCCTTTCATTTTTAAAGCATCAAAGTCAGGACAATGTATTAAACGGTCACCCTTTATATAAAGGAATGTCAAACTTAAACATATCATAAAAGCATAATACAACACCATGCATACATGGACCAACCCAACTAACATGACAGTGAGAGACTGGAGGGTGGGTGGGAATGGAGGAAGAGAGAACAAAATTTGGGAAAAGAGAGTGAAAAGACGCAAAATTAAGAAATGGTCCTGAGACTCTGGGAGGACTCACGCCAAGGAGTACTTCCCAAAACTTCTGCTGCCAGTGTCCTTGTTCCCACAGTGACCCACAGCCATGCCCTGCCTCTGCAGGAGACCCTCCAACACTAGCAGGTGACAGCTTAAAGAATCACTGCTACTTACCAACGTCTGATATAGACACCGAGATGAAGCATCTGTTAGCCTGGGCCACTGAGTTCAGTGCAGGCAGGACACCCTGGCCACAGCACCAACCTGCTTGGGACATGCACTTTAATCATTCGATAATATCTGCTGAACATTTACTATGTGCAAAGAAGAGTGTTGCTATGTGGGGCTGGATGTGGAGGGAGCAGTAAATTAAATCTGAAATTCCACCCTGAGAACTTCCTTACAGAGTCAGAGAGGCAGGAGAGGGCAGACAGCAGAAGCAAGAAAAACTACAAGCCTGCAGCCTATGGAACAAATACCCACATTCACAGAAAGATAGACAACATGAAAAGGCAGAGGGCTATGTACCAGATGAAGGAACAAGATAAAACCCCAGAAAAACAACTAAATGAAGTGGAGACAGGCAACCTTCCAGAAAAAGAATTCAGAATAATGATAGTGAAAATGATCCAAACCTCGGAAAAACAATGGAGGCAAAGATAGAGAAGATGCGAGAAATGTCTCACAAAGACCTAGAAGAATTAAAGAACAAACAAACAGAGATGAACAATACAATAACTGAAATGAAAACTACACTAGAAGGAAACAACAGCAGGATAACTGAGGCAGAAGAACTGATAAGTGACCTGGAAGACAGAATGGTGGAATTCACTGCTGCAGAACAGAATAAAGAAAAAAGAATGAAAAGAAATGAAGACAGCCTAAGAGACCTCTGGGACAACATAAAACACAACAATATTTGCATTATAGGGGTCCCAGAAGGAGATGAGAGAGAGAAAGGACCCGAGAAAATATTTGAAGAGACGATACTCAAAAACTTCCCTAAAACGGGAAAGGAAATAGCCACCCAAGTCCAGAAAGCGCAGCAAGTCCCATACAGGATAAACCCAAGGAAAAACACTATGACACACAGTAATCAAACTGGCAAAACTTAAAGACAAAAAAAAATTATTGAAAGCAGCAAGGGAAAAACGAAAAATAATATACGAAAGAACTCCCATAAGGTTAACAGCTGATTTCTCATCAGAAACTCTACAAGCCAGAAGGGAGTGGCACAATATACTTAAAGCGATGAAAGGGAAGAACATACAACAAAGATTTCTCTACCCAGCAAGGATGTCATTCAGATTCGACAGAGAAATCAAAAGCTTTACAGACAAGCAAAAGATAAGAGAATTCAGCACCACCAAACCAGCTCTACAACAAATGCTAAAGTAACCTCTCTAAGTGAGAAACAGAAAAGTAGAAAAGGCCTACAAAAACAAACCCATAACAATTAAGAAAATGGGAATAGGAACATACATATACATAATTACCTTAAATGTGAACGGATTAAATGCTCCAACCAAAAGACACAGGCTTGCTGAATGGATACAAAAACAAGACCCATATATATGCTACCTACAAGAGACCCACTTCAGACCTAGGGACACATACAGACTGAAAGGGAGGGGATGGAAAAAGATATTGCATGCAAATGGAAATCAAAAGAAAGCTGGAGTAGCAACATTCATATCAGATAAAATAGACTTTAAAATAAAGAATGTTACAAGAGACCAGGAAGGACACTACATAATGATCAAGGGATCACTCCAAGAAGAAAATATAACAATTATAAATATATATGCACCCAACATAGGAGCAACTCAATACATGAGGCAATTGCTAACAGCTGTAAAAGAGGAAATCAAAGGTAACACAATAATAATGGGGGACTTTAACACCTCACTTACACCAATGGACAGATCATCCAAAATGAACATAAATAAGGAAACAGAAGCTTTAAATGACACAATAGACCAGATAGATTTAATTGATATCTATAGGACATTCCATCCAAAAACACCAGATTACACTTTCTTCTCAAGTGCGCATGGAACATTCTCCAGGATAGATGACATCTTGAGTGATAAATCAAGCCTCAGTACATTTAAGAAAATTGAAATCAGATCAAGCATCTTTTCTGACCACAACGCTATGAGATTAGAAATGAATTACAGGGGAAAAAAAAATAAAAAACACAAACACATGGAAGCTAAACACTACATTACTAAATAACCAAAAGATCACTGAAGAAATCAAAGAGGAAATCAAAAAATACCAAGAAACGAATGACAATGAAAACATTCCAACCCAAAACCTATGTGATGCAGCAAAAACATTTCTAAGAGGGAAGTTTATACCAATACAATCCTACCTCAAGAAATAAGAAAAATCTCATATAAACAACCTAACCTTATATCTAAAGCAATTAGAGAAAAAAGAAGAAAAAAACCCCAAAGTTAGCAGAAAGAAAGAAACCATAAAGAGCAGATCAGAAAAAAATGAAAAAGAAATGAAGGAAAGGATACCAAACATCAATAAAACTAAAAGCTGGTTCTTCGAGAAGATAAAATTGGTAAACCATTAGCCAGACTCATCAAGAAAAAAAGGGAAAACGCTCACATCAATAGAATGAGAAATGAAAAAGGAGTAACAACAGACACTGCAGAAACACAAAGGATCATGAGACATTACTATAAGCAAGTGTATGCCAATAAAATAGATAACCTGGAAGAAATGGACACATTCTTAGAAAAGCACAACTTTCTGAGACTGAACCAGGAAGAAACAGAAAATATAAGCAGACCAATCACAAGCACTGAAATTGAAACTGATTAAAAACCTACCAACAAATAAAAGCCCAGGGTGAGACGGCTTCACAAGTGAATTCTACCAAACATTTAGAGAAGAGCTAACATCTATACTTCTCAAACTCTTCCAAAATATAGCAGAGGGAGGAGCACTCCCAAACTCAATTCTACGAGGCCATCACCCTGATATTAAAGCAGACAAAGATGTCACAAGAAAAGAAAACTACAGGCCAATATCACTGATGAACGCAGATGCAAAAATCCTCAACAAAATACTAGCAAACAGAATCCAACAGCACATTAAAAGGATCATACACAATGATCAAGTGGGGTTTATCCCAGGAATGCAAGGATTCTTCAATATATGCAAATCAATCAATGTGACATACCATATTAACAAACTGAAAGATAAAAACCATATGATCATCTCAGTAGACGCAGAAATAGCTTTCAACAAAATTCAACACCCATTTATGATAAAAACCCTGCAGAAAGTAGGCATAGAGGGAACTTACCTCAACATAATAAAGGCCATATATGACAAACCCACAGCCAACATCGTTCTCAAAGGTGAAAAACTGAAATCATTTACACTAAGATCAGGAACAACACAAGGTTGCCCACTCTCACCACTATTATTCAACATAGTTTTGGAAGTTTTAGCCACAGCAATCAAAGAAGAAAAAGAAATAAAAGGAATCCAAATTGGAAAAGAAGAAGTAAAACTATAACTGTTTGCAGATGGCATGATACTAAACATAGAGAATCCTAAAGATGATACCAGAAAACTACTAGAACTAATCAATGAATTTGGTAGAGTAGCAGGATACAAAATTAATGCACAGAAATCTCTTGCATTCCTATACACTAATGATGTAAAGTCTGAAAGGAAATTAAGGAAACACTCTCATTTAACATTGCAACAAAAAGAATAAAATACCTAGGAATAAACCTACCGAAGGAGAAAAAAGACCTGTATGCAGAAAACTATAAGACACTGATGAAAGAAATTAAAGATGATACAAACAGATGGAGAGATACACCATATTCTTGGATTGGAAGAACCAACACTGTGAAAATGACTATATTACCCAAAGCAACCTACAGATTCAGTGTAATCCCTATCAAACTACCAATGGCATTTTTCGCAGAATTAGAACAAAACATTTCACAATTTGTATGGAAACACAAAAGACCCCACATAGACAAAGCAATCTTGAGAAAGAAACATGGAGCTGGAGGAATCAGGCTCCCTGATTTCAGACTATACTACAAAGCTACACAGTAAGCAAGACACTATGGTACTGGCATAAAAACAGAAATATAGATCAACGGAACAGGATAGAAAGCTCAGAGATAAACCCACACACATATGGTCACCTTATCGTTGATAAAGGAGGCAAGAATATACAATGGAGAAAAGACAGCCTCTTCAATAAGTGGTGCTGGGAAAACTGGACAGCTATATATAAAAGAATGAAATTACAACAGTTCCTAACACCATACACAAAAATAAACTCAAAATGGAATAAAGACCTAAATGTAAGGCCAGACACTATAAAACTCTTAGTGGAAAACATTGGCAGAACACTCTATGACATACATCTCAGCAACATCCTTTTTGACCCACCTCCTAGAGAAAAGGAAATAAAAACAAAAATAAACAAATGGGACCTAATGAAACTTCAAAGCTTTTGCATAGCAAAGGCAACCATAAACAAAACCAAAAGACAACCCTCAGAATGGGAGAAAATATTTGCAAACAAAGAAACTGACAAAGGATTCATCTCTAAAATATACAGGCAGCTCATGCAGCTCAATATTAAAAAAAACAAACAACCGAATCCAAAAATGGGCAGAAGACCTAAAGAGACATTTCTCCAAAGAAGATACACAGATTGCCAAGAAACACATGAAAGGATGCTCAACATCACTAATCAATAGAGAAATGCAAATCAAAACCACAGTGAGGTATCACCTTACACCAGTCAGAATGGCCATCATCTAAAAGTCTACAAACAAATGCTGGAGAGCCTGTGGAGAGAGGGGAACCCTCTTACACTGTTGGTGGGAATGTATATTGATATAGCCACTATGGAGAGCAGTATGGAGTTTCCTTAAAAAACTAAAAATAGGGCTTCCCTGGTGGCGCAGTGGTTGAGAGTCCGCCTGCCGATGCAGGGAACACGGGTTCGTGCCCCGATCCGGGAGGATCCCACATGCCGCGGAGCGGCTGGGCCCGTGAGCCATGGCCGCTGAGCCTGCGCGTCCGGAGCCTGTGCTCCACAATGGGAGAGGCCACGACAGTGAGAAGCTCGCGTACCGCAAAAAAAAAAAAAAAAAAAAAAAAAAACTAAAAATAGAACTACCATACGACCCAGCAATCCCACTACTGGGCATATACCCAGAGTAAACCATAATTCAAAAAGAGTCATGTACCATAATGTTCATTGCAGCACTATTTACAATAGCCAGGACGTGGAAACTACCTAAGTGTCTATCGACAGATGAATTGATAAGAAGATATGGCACATATATACAATGGAATATTACTCAGCCATAAAAAGAAACGAAATTTAGTTATTTGTAGTGAGGTGGATGGACCTAGCACCTGTCATACAGAGTGAAACAAGTCAGAAAGAGAAAAGCAAATACATATATATGGAATCTAAAAACAAACAAAAAAATGTTTCTGAGGAGCCTAGGGGCAGGATAGGAATAAAGATGCAGACTTAGAAAATGGAGTTGAGGACACAGGGAGGGGGAAGGGGAAGGTGGGACGAAGTGAGAGAGTGGCATGGACATATATACACTACCAAATGTAAAATAGGTAGCTAGTAGGAAGCCAACACAGCACAGGGAGATCAGCTAGAGGGGTGAGATAGGGAGAGTGGGAGGAAGACGCAAGAGGGAGGGGATATGGGGATATATGTATACGTATAGGTGTTTCACTTCGTGATACAGCTGAAACTATCGCACCATTGTAAAGCAATTATACTCCAGTAAAGATGTTAAAAAATAAAAAAGACAGAAATGTTCCTGCTTTCTTCTCAACTGATTCCAGACAGTTTCCCTTCAAGACTATCATCCTGTAACTCAAAGACTGTAGGCTTTGGGTAACACTTGTTTAGCTTGGTGATGCTTACCAATACAATTAATCATATCTTTAAAAGACTGGCATTTTTATAAAGGTTCTCAACAGATCATATCACTATATGTTACGAACGCCTGGAGTTCCTATTTTATGAAATAGACCTCAGTGCCAATGTTCATGTTGGAAAGCCAACAGTGAAAAATCAGGAATAATTTATTCTTAAATTCCATATTTTATTAAGATATGTGCAGCAGAGAAAAATATAACTGTTTGCAAAGAAAAATAAAAACAGAGTTACATAACACACCATTATAAAGCAATTATACTCCAAGAAACATGTAAAAAATAATAATAAAAAAATAGAGTTACAGAACTTTAAATTTTGAATCCTTAAGCAAAAATTTAAAGATATTTAACTTAAAACTCCATAAGAATATGAGTATGTGTGTGTGTACGTAAATAAAGGCCTTTTTGGATGGAAAATGCATACTACCTTGATGGGGGAGGTTATGTTTACTACTACATTCATATTAAACAGAACATACAAGTTTTAAGTATAATAATCCTCCAATAATAAAAACTATGTGGAGAAGAAAAACAAGGTTCTAGCTTAATAAGTTATACATAACAAATGCTCTAAAATCACCATATTTATTTAAGATGATTAAAGAATATAAACAGAAGCATTATAACTTTGTGGATTTAAAGAAAAAAAAAACCCTCACACTGACCTCTTCCCAATATAAGAAGATGAAAAACACAAAAAAATATAGTTTTTTCTTTTTTTTACTCTGAGTTCTCAAAAGCTACTACTGATTGGTTATGTGAGAGAATATGTGTGTTGTAGTTATGGGGAAGGTATTTATGGGGAACAATATTTCCAATATATTCTCCTTTGGTTCAAAACATATACATTTATAAAGATGTGTGTAGAGAGGAGGAAGGCAGAGGAGGGAGGGAGGGCTGATAAAGGGGGTGCAAATGGTAAACAACTGGTGAATTTGGGTAAAGAGTACATGGGAGTTTCCTGCACTATTGAAACTTCTCAACAAATTTGAGGTTACATCAAAATAGTTACCGAGGAAAAAACTTAATTCTATTAAATTTAGCCAAAAGTTTCCGTTTTTACTAACCACAATATTGTTTGCGAATAATTTTCTACTCCTTAAAAGCCAATAAATGCTTCTGTTTCACCCAATTACTACCATACTTAAATTAATCAAATTTAATTCTGATAAAAACAATAGTAGTCAAACAAATTCTTGAAAAATATAAGATTAAAAACTTCTACACAAAGAATAAACTCCAAGAGAAAAGATGCAAATAAAATGACTATCATAATCTTTTGTTTTTTATTTGCAAGTATAAACCCGAAGAAAAACAAAAGCCTGGAACATGGCATCTGTCATATCAGAATATAAAAAGATGATCTTGGCACAAAATGAAAAAGCTCTAATTCATTTGCAAATCAAGCCTGCCAGTTCCATTTCAAGCTGGCGGTAACTGTCAAGAGTTAACAAGATAATCACTTTCAATCCTGCCTTCAATGGTACATTACACTGTTATTCCATTCAATAAGGCCGTTCTTTGGGGCACTAGATGAATGGTTTTCATTTCTAACTCACACAAAAAGTTGTGCGGGGGGAAAAATCCACGGGGCTTAAGAAAGAAATCCCTTTATGGGCATTTATCTGTCGGTACTTGCTTTTAGGCAAAATGAGATATTTTGAAACATCAGTGTCCATTCACTTCCTCTATTCCTTTATGCCCTTAATCCCTTAAATAAAAAAACTGGCATATGAGAAAAGTGCAAAACCAGTTCCATTTTCTAAATTATCAATGCACACTAAATAAAAATTCTCTATTAAAATGATGCTAGGCAAATATAATGCTATTCTACACAAAAGACTAATATTAACCAATCTTCTTCTCTCTCATGGTAACTCACATGACTTTCCTGGATTACTCACCTATATTTTGGATAAAATGCGGGTGCTTAAAATTTCATAGTTCCTCCTATTTTACTTCTAGTGACATGCATGCCTAAAAAGGATAATTAAAAAACAAAACAAAAACCTTTCCAGATCATTCCTAACTCAATGAAAATGAGTTTTAACTAACTATATCCTTATTAATGTACTTATCAAAAGGCATTATAAAATTTTTTACTATTTCATGGTTTAACTTATTTACTAACAAATGTAGTAAAGGTACTTGTAAAGCATTTGTGAAAAGATATGGAAACTGCATAAAATATGTATTTTGATTTCAATTAAAGAAAAGTACAAGGATTTAAGTACCTACTACATACGAACAGACAATTAGGTCATCTCACACTGCAGTCTATGAGAGTAAAAGGACATTAAAATCTCTTCCCTGGCTGCTTATGCTACCTTATATCTATCAATTTCATCCAAAGTCAAAGTGTAAATTTACAAGGACCATCTGCGTATGAATTACAACTTATTATTCAGGTCTATTTAGCAAAAACAACAATTAATCTTTCTCCACCCACCCCCTCAATTCAGGAAATAGTATTGCTATATATTTCTATGTAAATCACAATCTCCAGCCAAGACTTTTAATCCTTTCATAATCCCTAATTATCAGCGGTAAACTTGGATTTTTAAAATTCAAATGTTTACAAATGTTTAAAGTCCTTCTTAAAATCATTACTTAAAAAAATTTCATTTATATTGTATCCAAAGGGTTTAAGAAGTTAGAACACTCACATTTATGACTGCAAAGACTACACACTTAAATTTTAAAATTCAGATGACTTCATGAATTCAGACAACACATAAGGATAATCCTTTTATATCAAGTGAGAAGTCTTCTAACTAGGCACCTTTCTACAGCAGCACAAGTTCATCAATTCTTCCAAACTCAGATCTGACCTGTTGGTTTGCACCAAAAAGGAGAAAACTATCCCTGTCCTTATATAAGAAAAAATAAGAGTAAAAAATTTATGGGAAAGTAATTTAGAAACTTTTACATTATCAGATAGACCTGGCCATTAATATTTAAATTTTAAAATAATATCTAAACTAAAATTTGCAAAAATCATGAATTTGTATATTTTTAAAAGTTCTTAATAAAATTTAAGTTATATAAGAAAAATAGTACATTTAAACCATAAATGGCTTGTGTTAAATTCACAGTACAAAGAAAAAGCTTACATGGTATTCTAAAATGTCTATACTATTGAGCACATTTTATTATTCCAAATTTAAAACCCTGGTAACAGACATATTAAATACATCAAGTCAATAGTGAGTACTGTGGTATGCTCAATAAATTTATGACTGAAATGCATGAGCACAATGTGTAATTTAAAACCAGTTGGTGACAACACTAGAAATTCCTAAAGAAATCTGCAAACACAAGGCTATCTGCAGAGCTCAACTCTTCTTAGAGTCCACCATTGTGAGTCAGTCCCCATACAGAGTGAGGACACTAGGGTCACCCTATCATTGGGCTACCCTATCCTTTTTTGGGGTTCCAGGATTGTTGTTAACTCAGGAGGTAGAAATGTTTGATCCTTCAGCTTCAAGCTGCCCTGCTGCAGCTCTTTCCCTCATTAGATCCCTGGGGTTAGCTCTAAGCAAACACAGCAGCAAAGGCAGCAGGGAGTATGAGGCATCTCCTATACATCAAGCACTGGAACAATGATGAAGAGTGTTTGAGGAACACCACAATCCTAGAACAAAAGCCTTATGGAGAGTCATAAACAGGCTCCAACAAGCAACCTGGTGTCCTGAATTATGTATGCGGTGGCCCTTTACTTACACTGACACCTGACAATAAAATCCTCTGTTTACACAAATACAGTTTTTAAATTGCAGGAATACCTATTTGCAAAGAGAACTTTTGTTTTTGAAATAGGATACCAAGAGTCCTAAAATCTTTATAATAATGAACACCTATTCCAGAAAACATGTTTCTAACACAGGTAAACTTTACCTATCTCAAAAGAATAAAAATGGATAAACATTCAAATTATTGTTACCATATAATATAGACAACATTTTCACGCTGGCAAAAGAATTTATTTGAATTTCTGAATAACTGCAATGAACTGACATTCCAAAATAATTCCCTTTTAATTTCTTTATTTAAAATAAGTTCTTCATAAAATACTTTAAATGTCAAGATATGTATTCTTATTTCTTCAAAGTATCAAAAGAAATAAATAAGGTATTTCAGGTAGGTAACTCCTTAAGAGTAAAACAAGAAACCTCTTTACTGAAAAATGCTAGAAAGCATGGCAGTTGGGGAAAATAAACTTCATTATCAAATGAATTAGATAGAGAGGAGAGAAACTTAATTAGCATGCAGAAATGAGATTTAAAATGCTTCAAATTTTGAGAATATGATGAAACTTTACTCAAGATGATTCTTATTTATAATGCATGTTAAACAAATATTAATTATATTAATTTATCACAATTATAATAAGATAAACTAATTAAATCATTTTCTAAATATTATTTGGGAACATTTGAATGTTTTAAACATATCTGAAATTATTATCCATAATTCATAAAGAGCGCCTAAAAAATCAAAGTAACATTAAAAATATGAACAACACAAACAAAATTAATAAACAACAGAAATTAACTGGCATTCATCAACAAAATATAAATGATCAATTACTTTATTAAAGATGTTCAACCCTAATAATATTTAAGAAATAAATATCAACCCAATAAAATATCTCTTTGCGTGGGTGCCTACTGGAGTTGCAAAACTTTCTTTAAATTATACCCTTTTAGATGTTGGCTGGGGGAAATGAACATCATATACAGTACTTTTAGGTGTATAAATTACCACAACCTTTACAGGATGCAATTAAGGAATATGTACTCTTAGCACTACCAATCTACTCCTGGAAATTTTAAGAAAATAAACAGAAAAAATGTATATAAAATAATTTTGTACCATGATGTTGCTGACATAATGTGATCCTGGTTAAGTCAGAGGTGAAGACTCAATAATGCTAAAGACTGAACACTGAGGACTAGAGAAAGGGGAAAATACTGTATATTCATATGAGGGAATGATATCTTTTACAGTCATTAAAAGTATCATTTTAGAAGAATGCTCATAATGTACTCTTTAAAAAGAGACATTAAAAATATATACAGTACGAGGTCAATTTTGTAAAAACACAAACACTGAGAAAAAGACTATGATATTACTAAAATGTAAACAACCCTTTTTTGTGAGAGATGTTATGGGTAACTTTTATTGCCTTTTCTTACTCTCCTCAATAATTCTGATATTTTATAATGAACATATATATTTTCATATTCTGGAAAAACACTTGAAGAGAAAAATTTCTACTTTAAAAGAGTGAAATCTCGGCAATAAAAAAAAAAAAAAACTAACCAGAAAAATTAATTCCCCAATACCCAAGGGAGCAAAACTTTTACTATAATCTTTCTAAATTTATATACACTCACATCAGCACAGAAATCTCTACATACAAACGACTGAGGGCTTCCCTGGTGGCACAGTGGTTAAGAGCCCGCATGCCGATGCAGGGGACACGGGTTCGTGCCCTGGTCCAGGAAGATCCCACATGCCGCAGAGCAGCTAGGCCCGTGAGCCATGGCCACTAAGCCTGCGTGTCCAGAGCCTGTGCTCCGCAACAGGAGAGGCCACAACAGTGAGAGGCCCACGTACCGCGAAAAAAAAAAAAAAAAAAGCGACTGAAACATTTAGCAAATAAAAGTCTCTTGAAGATGGAAACATAAAATAATCTTCAGCCAAAATTTTGATCCCATCATTTCCAAAGCTATTGACTCATTACTTTGAATGAAAAGTAAATACCTCAGAGATTATATTTTCAATTTTTAAAACAAAAGGGAAAATCTACTGTGATTAATAAAATGTTCTTTGAAGAATTCTATGCATTTTTAAACTATCAGTAATAATACACAAATTAAAGTTTTAGCGTAAAAATTCTCTCATGTCACAGTATCTTTATTTTAAAGGTTTTGTTACAATGCAATTTTAAGATTAAAATTAAGATTACCTGGGGAGTGTGGGAGGGAGGCTCATGAGGAAGGGGTTATAGGTATACATATAGCTGGTTCACTTTGTTTTACAGCAGAAACTAACACAACATTGTAAAGCAATTATAATCCAAAACATATATTTTAAAAAAATTAAGAGTAACTCTAATGAAACTGAAGAAATAAATGGTGGAACAAAACTTCCAACAGATAAAAATTGTAAAATGTAGTAAAAAAAAATTTATTCAAAGACACTGGACAGCCTCCAAAAAAACCACCAAGAAGAGTTTAATCTCAAAAATTTCACCTGGAAATGAAAATAATCACCATTCTGTGGCTTTCTGGTATGAGGGCACTCCTGTCCATCATAGCTGTGGCTGCAGAAACTTAATAGCAGAAAACCACCACCTTGTAGCTCAAGGTGCCAGGCTCAGAGTTTAGGGCTAAAAGAGCACAGGAAATTTAAAGGGGGAAATGCTGGCAGCAAGAGAATCACAGAAGGAGTATGACCCAAGTCTGAATATAAATTCTGTCCAAATCCCTGACTGACAGCTAAACTACACAGAGTTGGGGAAATATTCTGGGAATCCAGTAAAACATTATATAGAGATTAGAGAGAAATGTACTGGATGCTTTTTGTAATTGAATGCATCCCCCAAACATGTGTGTTGTGAACTGAATGTGGCCCCCCAAAACTCATATGTTGAAACCCTTATCTCCAATGTGATTGTACTTGGAGGTAGAGCCTTTTGGTGGTGATTAGGTTTAGATGAGGTCATGAGGGTAGATCCTCCATGATTGAATTATTGCCCTTATAAGGTGGGAAAGAGACCAGAGCCCTCCCTCACCATGTGAGGATACAGGAAGAAGGCAGCCATCTGCAAACCAAGGAAACGGTCCTCATCCACCAGATATCGACCATGCTGGTACTCTGATCTCATACTTTCAGTCTCCAGAACTATGAGAAAAAAATGTTTGTTGTTTAAGTCACTCAATCTGTGGTATTTTGTTACAGCAGCCAGAACCCATTAAGGCAATGAACATCTCTGGTGGGAGAAAACTGAAGTAGAATGTACTTGAAGCATCGAAGTATAAATTGTAAGGTCAGTAGAGTAGCTGAAAATTAGGGAATCATCTACAGAAGAAAAGCAGACAAGATGAGCTCTATCTCAACCTAAATTCTTGGCTGACAACCAAAGAACAGAAGAGACTACCCCAACCACCTCAAGAACCAGACTGATAAAGCAGCAGTGGGAAACCATAACAATATACGAATATTGGATACTGCTGAGACACATGGAGGGAAATTTTACAGTTTCAAATGAGAAACGGGCAAAAACAAAACAACACAAAATAAGACAATAATCCCCCAAAGAGCACAACTGAATCCAGAGTGGCTAAAATGTTCAATTTTTATGTAAAAATAACTAGACATGCAAATAAACAATTAAGTAAGCGTGAATCATATAGAACAAAAGTGAACATAGGGCTTCCCTGGTGGCGCAGTGGTTGAGAGTCCACCTGCCGATGCAGGGGACACGGGATCGTGCCCTGGTCCAGAAGGATGCCACGTGCCACAGAGTGGCTAGGCCCGTGAGACATGGCCACTGAGCCTGCGCGTCCAGAGCCTGTGCTCCGCAACAGAAGAGGCCACAACAGTGAGAGGCCCGCGTACCGCAAAAAAAAAAAAAAGTGAACATAAACTATGAGTCAATCAGATATTACTGATAATTTTAGCATACAGGGATTTCTTGGCAGCTATTACAAATTGTTCAGATATTGAAGGAAAAAATAGTGGCAATGAAGGAACAGATAGGAAATCACATCAGCAGTATAGAAACTATATTTTTTTGAAAAGGATATTCAAAAGCTAAAAGAAACACTGAAATAAAAATTCACTAAATGAGGTCAGGATAACATAGAAAAGGGACTTCTGGGGTGGTGCAGTGGTTAAGAATCCACCTGCCAATGCAGGGGACAAGGGTTCGAGCCCTGATCCGGGAAGATGCCACAGAGCAACTAAGCCGATGTGCCACAACTACTGAGCCTGCGTGCCTATGCACCTAGAGCCCATGCTCCACAACAAACACAAGCCACCACAATGAGAATCCCACGCAATGCAACAAACAGTAGCAACTGCTCACTGCAACTAGAGAAAGCCCACACACAGCAATGAAGACCCAACACAGACAAAAATATATTTAAAAAAAAAAAAGGATAAGATAGAAAAGAGCGGGAGGGTGGGAGGGAGGGAGATGCAAGAGGAAGAGATATGGGAACGTATGTATATGTATCACTGATTCACTTTGTTATAAAGCAGAAACTAACACACCATTGTAAAGCAATTATACTCCAATAAAGATGTAAAAAAAAAAAGATACAAAAGAGCAAAATAAAAATCAGTGAACTTTAAAGATAGATCAATATGTTACCCAATCTGGAGTACAAAAAGAAGGAAAAAAAAAAAGATAATGAACAGGACCTCAAGAGATCTATGGAACAACAGCAAGCAGTCCAACATATGTGTAAGTGGAATACCAAGAGGCAGGGAAGATATGAACAAACAGAACATTTTAAGAAATAAGTTCCCAAACAAGGGAAAAGAGTTGGGGGGGGGGGTATATATATATATCCAGAGTGGATATATTCATATATATATATATATACAGAGTGGATATATTCATATATATATATATATATATATATATATATGAGAATCACTTTGCTGTATACCTGAAACTAGCACATTATAAATCAACTACACTTCAATTTTAAAAAAAGGTAAAATTTTTCCTTAAATGTGCACTTCTGCACCAGTAGCTATGTTCTCTTTGCCAACAGACCACATTTTTAAGGCACTAAGTTTATTCAATTCTTGACAATACAGCTGTGAAAGAAAGAGAAAAAAAAATTACATAGGCAGAAAGTTCACTGAACAAGTGGGATAAACATAAAGAAAACCATTCTTACATGCATGACAGTAAAACAGCTAAAAGCCAAAGATAAAGAGAAAACAAGAAAAAGGCCAGAGAACAAAAATACTTTACATAAAGGAACAATTATAACATTACAGCTAACTTTACAAACGAAACTATGAAAGCCAGAACAGCATTTGAAGTGATGAAAGAAAAAATTGTCAATCAAGAACTGTATATCACAAAAAACTATTTTTCAAAATTGAAGGTGAAATAAAGACACTATTGCTTGGGATAAGTAAAATGGGAAAAGTTGAACTAGAATGGAATGAATTGAAGATGCACTTTAATGGGATAAGTTAAAGATGTAATCTACGGTGTAACAACTAAAAATAATACAAGGAGATATAGCTTGAAAAACAAAGAAGTTTAAATGAAATACTAAAAATTATTTTACTAACAAGAAAGAAGAAAAAATGTATGAGATAATTGAAGCAAATCTAAGCAAAATAAGAGATATATACACACAACTATATCAATAATTATACTAGATAAAAAAATAAACAATAAAAAACTAAACAATCCAATTAAAAGGCACAGTCAAAACTGAATTTTAAAAAAAAAGCCCTAAACATAAGGCTGTCAAGAAGATCCTCACCCTCCCGGAAGACCTCGGGGCAGAGTGGTCCCACCCCCTGCGACGACAACAGAGCCCCCGTTTCCAAAGAGCTGGAACTCTCAGCTCGGGGTCTCTTCCCTCCGCCGTCACAGAACTGCCATGGAGCCTGAGGGGAGGGCGGCCTCACTGAGGCTCCCGGCTCTGGAGGGGCCCAGGAGGCAGCCAAAGGCGTGACAGTCGTGCGGGCAGCGGCCGGATCACTCATCCTGGGGTAAGCCAGCTGCCACGTCATGAGGACACTCAAGCAGCCCTAAGGAGAGATCCATGTGGCAAGAAACTGAGGCCTCCAACTGCAGCCATATTAACACACCAGAAATATATCTACACGTGAAACAACTCCTACAGAACACCTACTGAACACTGGCAAAAGACCTCAGACCTCCCAAAAGGCAAGAAACTCCCCACATACCTGGGTAGGGCAAAACAAAAAAAGAATAAACAGAGAAAAAAGGATAGGGACGGGACCTGCACCAGTGGGAGGGAGCTGTGAAGGAGGAAAGGTTTCCACACACTAGGAAGCCCCTTTGCGGGTGGAGACTGCGGGTGGCAGAGGGGGAAAGCTTCGGAGCCGCAGAGGAGAGCACATCAACAGGGGTGCAGAGGGCAAAGCGGACAGATTTCCACACAGAGGATCGGTGCCGACCAGCACTCACCAGCCGGACAGGCTTGTCTGCTCACCCGCCGGGGTGGGTGGGGCTAGGAGCTGAGGCTCGGGCTTCCGACGGATCGCAGGGAGAGGACTGGGGTTGGAGGCGTGAACACAGCCTGCAGGGGGTTGGAGAACCACGGCTAGCCGGGAGGGAGTCGAGGAAAAAGTCTGGACCTGCTGAAGAGGCAAGAAACTTTTTCTTCCCTCTTTGTTCCCTGGTGCGCGAGGACAGGGGATTGAGAGCACTGCTTAAAGGAGCTCCAGAGACGGGCGCGAGCCGTGGCTAAAAGGGCGGACCCCAGAGACGGGCATAAGACGCTAAGGCTGCTGCTGCCACCACCAGGAAGCCTGTGTGCAAGCACAGCTCACAATCCACACCCCCCTTCCGGAGAGCCTGTGCAGCCCGCCACTGCCAGGGTCCCGGGTTCCAGGGACAAATTCCCCGGAAGAATGCACAGCGCGCCTCAGGCTAGTGCAATGTCTGCCGGCCTCTGCCACCGCAGGCTCGCACTGCACTCCGTACCACTCCCTCCCCCCGATCAGAGTGAGCCAGAGTCCCCAAAGCAGCAGTTCCTTTAACCCCGGCCTGTCTGAGCGAAGAACAGATGCCCTCCGGCGACCTACACGCAGGGGCGGGGCCAAATCCAAAGCTGAGCCCTTGGGACCTGTGAGAACAAAAAAGAGAAAGGGAAATCCCTCCCAGCAGCCTCAGAAGCAGCGGACTAAAGCTCCACAATCAACTTGATGTACCCTGCATCTGTGGAATACATGAATAGGCAACGAATCATCCCAAATTTAGGAGGAGGACTTTGAGAGCAAGATTTATGGTTTTTTTCCCCTTTTCCTCTTTTTGTGAGTGTGTATGTATATGCTTCTGTGTGACATTTTGTCTGTATAGCTTTGCTTCCACCATTTATCCTAAGGTTCTATCCATCCGTTTTTTTTTTCTTTTTTTTTCCTTAATAATTATTTTTTATTTTAATAACTTTATTTTATTTTATCTTACTTTATGTTACTTTATCTTTTTCTTTTCTTTCTTTTCCTTCCTTCCCTTCTTCCTTCCTTCCATCCTCCCTCCCTCCTTTCTTTCTTTCTTTCTTTCTACTCTACTTCTACTAATTCTCTCTTTCTACATTTTCTCCCTTTTATTCTAAGCCGTGTGGATAAAAGGCTCTTGGTGCTACAGCCAGGAGTCAGTGCTGTGCCTCTGAGGTGGGAGAGCCAACTTCAGGACACTGGTCCACAAGAGACCTCCCAGCTCCACATAATCTCAAATGGCAAAAATCTCCCAGAGATCTCCATCTCAACACCACCACCCAGCTTCACTCAACGACCAGTAAGCTACAGTGCTGGACACCCTATGCCAAACAACTAGCAAGACAGGAACACAATCCCACCCATTAGCAGAGAGGCTGCCTAAAATCATAATAAGTCCACAGACACCCCAAAACACACCACCAGACGTGGACCTGCCCACCAGAAAGACAAGATCCAGCCTCACACACCAGAACACAGGCACTAGTCCCCTCCACCAGGAAGCCTACACAACCCACTGAACCAACCTTAGCCACTGGAGACAGACACCAAAAACAACGGGATCTACGACCTGCAGCCTGCAAAACAGAGACCCCAAACACAGTTAAGATAAGCAAAATGAAAAGACAGAAAAACACACAGCAGATGAAGGAACAAGGTAAAAACCCACCAGAAAAAACAAATGAAGAGGAAATAGGGAGTCTACCTGAAAAAGAATTCAGAATAATGATAGTAAAGATGACCCAAAATCTTGGAAATGGAATAGAGAAAATGCAAGAAACACTTAACAAGGAACTAGAAGAGCTAAAGATGAAACAAGCAACGATGACCAACACTATAAATGAAATTAAAAATACTCTAAATGGGATCAATAGCAGAATAAGTGAGGCAGAAGAACGGATAAGTGACCTGGAAGATAAAATAGTGGAAATAGCTATGGCACAGAAGAATAAAGAAAAAAGAATGAAAATAATGGAGGACAGTCTCAGAGACCTCTGGGACAACATTAAACGCACCAACATTACAATTATAGGGGTTCCAGAAGAAGAAGGGAAAAAGGGACTGAGAAAATACTTGAAGAGATTATAGTTGAAAACTTCTCTAATATGGGAAAGGAAATAGTTAATAAAGTCCAGGAAGCACAGAGAGTCCGAGACAGGATAAATCCAAGGAGAAATATGCCAACACATATTAATCAAACTGTCAAAAATTAAATACAAAGAAAGCATATTAAAACCAGCAAGGGAAAAACAACAAATAAGACACAAGGGAATCCCCATAAGGTTAACAGCTGATCTCTCAGCAGAAATCCTGCAAGCCAGAAGGGAGTGGCAGGACATACTGAAAGTGATGAAGGAGAAAAACCTGCAACCAAGATTACTCTAACCAGCAAGGATCTCATTCAGATTTGATGGAGAAATTAAAACGTTTACGGACAAGCAAAAGCTGAGAGAGTTCAGCACCACCAAACCAGCTTTACAAAAAATGCTAAAGGAACTTCTCTAGACAAGAAACACAAGAGAAGGAAAAGACCTATAATAACGAACCGAAAACAATTAAGAAAATGGGAATAGGAACATACATATCGATATTTACCTTAAATGTAAATGGACTAAATGCTCCCACCAAAAGACACAGATTGGCTGAATGGATACAAAAACAAGACCCATATATATGCTGTCTACAAGAGACCCACTTCAGACCTAGAGACACATACAGACTGAAAGTAAGGGGATGGAAAAAGATATTCCATGCAAATGGAAACCAAAAGAAAGCTGGAGTAGCAATTCTCATATTAGACAAAATAGACTTTAAAATAAAGACTATTAGAAGAGACAAAGAAGGACACTACATAATGATCAAGGGATCGATCCAGAAGAAGATATAACAATTGTAAACATTTATGCACCCAACATAGGAGCACCCCAATACATAAGGCAAATACTAACAGCCATAAAAGGGGAAATTGACGGTAACACATTCATAGTAGGGGACTTTAACACCCCACTTTCACCCATGGACAGATCATCCAGAATGAAAATAAATAAGGAATCACAAGCTTTAAATGATACATTAAACAAGATGGATTTAATTGATATTTATAGGACATTCCATCCAAAAACAACAGAATACACATTTTTCTCAAGTGCTCATGGAACATTCTCCAGGATAGATCATATCTTGGGTCACAAATCAAGCCTTGGTAAATTTAAGAAAATTGAAATTGTATAAAGTACCTTTTCCGACCACAACGCTATGAGACTAGATATGAATTACAGGAAAAGATCTGTAAAAAATACACACACATGGAGGCTAAACAATACACTACTTAATAAAGAAGTGATCACTGAAAAAATCGAAGAGGAAATAAAAAAATAGCTAGAAACAAATAACAATGGAGACACGCCAACCCAAAACCTATAGGATGCAGCAAAAGCACTTCAAAGAGGGAAGTTTATAGCAATACAATCCTACCTTAAGAATCAGGAGGGCTTCCCTGGTGGCACAGTGGTTGAGGGTCTGTGGCCAATGCAGGGGACACGGGTTCGTGCGCCAGTCTGGAAGGATCCCACATTTGGCAGAGCATCTGGGCCCGTGAGCCATGGCTGCTAAGCCTGCGCATCCGGAGCCTGTGCTCCGCAGCGGGAGAGGCCACAACAGTGAGAGACCCACGTACCACAAAAGAAAAAAAAAAAAGAAAGAAACAGGAAACATCTCAAATAAACAACCTAACCTTGAACCTAAAGCAATTAGAGAAAGAAGAACAAAAAACCCCCAAATTTAGCAGAAGGAAAGAAATCATAGAAATCAGATCAGAAATAAATGAAAAAGAAATGAAGGGAACGAGAGCAAAGATCAATAAAACTAAAAGCTGGTTCTTTGAGAAGATAAACAAAATTGATAAACCTCTAGCCAGACTGATCAAGAAAAAAAGGGAGAAGACTCAAATCAATAGAATTAGAAATGAAAAAGGAGAAGTAACAACTGACACGGCAGAAATAAAAAAGATCATGAGAGGTTACTACAAGCAACTCTATGCCAATAAAATGGACAACCTGGAAGAAATGGACAAATTCTTAGAAATGTACAACCTGCCAAGACTGAATCAGGAAGAAACAGAAAATATGAACAGACCAATCACAAGCACTGAAATTGAAACTGTGATTAAAAATCTTCCAACAAACAAAAGCCCAGGACTATATGGTTTCACAGGCGAATTCTATCAAACATTTAGAGAAGAGCTAACACCTATCCTTCTCAAACTCTTCCAAAATATAGCGGAGGGAGGAACACTCCCAAACTCATTCTACAAGGCCACCATCACCTTGATACCAAAACCAGACAAGGATGTCACAAAGAAAGAAAACTACAGGCCAATATCACTGATGAACATAGATGCAAAAATCCTCAACAAAATATGAGCAAACAGAGTCCAACAGCACAGTAAAAGAATCATACACCATGATCAAGTAGGCTTTATTCCAGGAATGCAAGGATTCTTCAATATATGCAAATCAATCAACGTGATACACCATATTAACAAATTGAAGGAGAAAAACCATATGATCATCTCAATAGATGCAGAGGAAGCTTTTGACAAAATTCAACACCCATTTATGATAAAAACCCTCCAGAAAGTAGGCATAGAGGGAACTTTCCTCAACATAATAAAGGCCATATATGACAAACCCACAGCCAACATCATCCTCAATGGTGAAAAACTGAAAGCATTTCCACTAAGATCAGGAACAAGACAAGGTTGCCCACTCTCACCACTCTTATTCAACATACTTTTGGAAGTTTTAGCCACAGCAATCAGAGAAAAAGGATATAAAAGGAATCCAAATCGGAAAAGAAGAAGTAAAGCGGTCACTGTTTGTAGATTACATGTTACTATACATAGAGAATCCTAAAGATGCTATCAGAAAACTACTAGAGTTAATCAATGAATTTGGTAAAGTAGCAGGATACTAAATTAATGCACAGAAATCTCTGGCATTTCTATACACTAATGATGAAAAATCTGAAAGTGAAATCAAGAAAACACTCCCATTTGCCACTGCAACAAAAAGAATAAAATATCTAGGAGTAAACCTACCTAAGGAGACAAAAGACCTGTATGCAGAAAATTATAAGACACTGATGAAAGAAATTAAAGATGATACAGATTGATGGAGAGATATACCATGTTCTTGGATTGGAAGAATCAACATAGTGAAAATGACTCTACTACCCAAAGCAATCTACAGATTCAATGCAATCCCTATCAAACAACCACTGGCATTTTTCACAGAATTAGAACAAAACATTTCACAATTTGTATGGAAACACAAAAGACCCCGAATAGCCAAAGCAATCTTGAGAACGAAAAATGGAGCTGGAGGAATCAGGCTCCCTGACTTCAGACTATACTACAAAGGTACAGTAATCAAGACAGTATGGTACTGGCAGAAAAACAGAAATATAGATCAATGGAACAGGATAGAATGCCCAGAGATAAACCCACACACATATGGTCACCTTATCTTTGATAAAGGAGGCAGGAATGTACAGTGGAGAAAGGACAGCCTCTTCAATAAATGATGCTGGGAAAACTGGACAGGTACATTTAAAAGTATGAGATTAGATCACTCCCTAACACCATACACAAAAATAAGCTCAAAATGGATTAAAGACCTAAATGTAAGGCCAGACACTATCAAACTCTTAGAGGAAAACATAGGCAGAACACTCTATGACATAAATTACAGCAAGATCATTTTTTACCCATCTCCTAGAGAAATGGAAATAAAAACAAAAATAAACAAATGGGACCTAATGAAACTTCAAAGCTTTTGCCCAGCAAAGGAAACCATAAACAAGACCAAAAGACAACCCTCAGAATGGGACAAAATATTTGCAAATGAAGCAACTGACAAAGGATTAATCTCCAAAATTTATAAGCAGCTCATGCAGCTCAATAACAACAACAACAAAAAAAAAACCAAATCCAAAATGGGCAGAAGACCTAAATAGAGATTTCTCCAAAGAAGATATACAGACTGCCAACAAACACATGAAAGAATGCTCACCATCACTAATCATTAGAGAAATGCAAATCAAAACTACAATGAGGTATCATCTCACATCAATCAGAATGGCCATCATCAAAAAATGTAGAAACAATAAATGCTGGAGAGGGTGTGGAGAAAAGGGAACACTCTTGCACTGCTGGTGGGAATGTGAATTGGTACAGCCACTATGGAGAACAGTATGGAGGGTCCTTAAAAAATTACAAATAAAAAAAAAAAAAAAAAAATTACAAATAGAACTACCATATGACCCAGCAATCCCACTACTGGGCATATACTCTGAGAAAACCAAAATTCAAAAAGGGTCATGTACCATAATGTTCTTTGCAGCTCTATTTACAATAGCCCGGAGATGGAAACAACCTAAGTGTCCATCATCGGATGAATGGATAAAGAAGATGTGGCACATATATACAATGGAATATTACTCAGCCATAAAAAGAAACGAAATTGAGCTATTTGTAATGAGGTGGATAGACCTAGAGTCTGTCATACAGAGTGAAGTAAGTCAGAAAGAGAAAGACAAATACCATATGCTAACACATATATATGGAATTTAAGACAAAAAAAATGTCATGAAGAACCTAGGGGTAAGACAGGATAAAGAAACAGACCTAGTAGAGAATGGACTTGAAGATATGGGGAGGGGGAAGGGTAAGCTGTGACAAAGCGGGAGAGAGGCATGGACATATATACACTACCAAATGTAAGGTAGATAGCTAGTGGGAAGCAGCTGCATAGCACAGGGAGATCAGCTCGGTGCTTTTGACCGCCTGGAGGGGTGGGATAGGGAGGTTGGGAGGGAGGGAGACGCAAGAGGGAAGAGATACGGGAACATATGTATATGTATAGCTGATTCACTTTGTTATAAAGCAGAAACTAACACACCATTGTAAAGCAGTTATACTCCAATACAGATGTAAAAGAAAAAAAAAGGAACCTCAAATTAAATATAAAGAGCAAACTGAACAGAGAAGACAAAAAAAAGATGGGCTATGCAGTCCTTAATAATAAAAAAGCTAGGATAAATACATCAATATTAGACAAGAGAAACTTCAGAGAAACAAGGATTACTACAGCGAAAAAAAAATTACTACTACAGATAGAACCCAGGTAGAGCCTGGCAAATGATTCAATTTAAGGAGACAAGAGAGCTAAGATTCCATGGAGACTAAAGCAGCTAGAGAGTTTATAAGACAGAGTATAGGAGTGGAGAGAGTAGCACACAGACAGAACTCTGGAAATCTATTCAGAATCCCCTTTGTATACTCAGCAAAGTACTAATTAGTGTATGCCTGTAATGAAGGAACACAAATCCCAAAGAATTGTATATCAGAGCCTGGTGCTCACACAAAGTGGGAAAGAATGCCTGTTCCAACAAATCAGACAAGGAAAACTCATAATGCACAAAGCACTGGTTAGAATCCTCAACAAGTTCATATTTCAGTTGTGGGGAATAGTTAACACCAGACTGAGTGCTTCTTCAGACCCCCCTAACATATCATAACAGTGAGACCTAAGAGGACCAAATTTTCTCCTATTAACTGCATCCCAGAGCAAAGCTTTAAGAATATTTTTGGATTGCAAAAATATCCAGGCAAATCCAGAATCTGGTTGGAGATTTCAGTTCCTTTCTTCTCAATATTTGATAGAACAAGTGGAAAGAAAATCAGCAAGGACATAACAGATGTGACTACACTATCAACCAACTTCACCCAATTGACATTTACAGAATACTCCATGAAATAACAAACAGAATACACAATGTTTTTCAAAACATTCACTAAAATAGAACATATTCTGAGCCATAAAATGTCTCAATAAATTTAAAGGATTTACATCAAAGTATGCTCCTTCACACAATGAAAGTAAATTAGAAATGAGTTACAAAAAGATGTCTAGAAAATCCCAAAATATCTGGAAACTAAATACCACACTTTCAAATAACCCCTGGCCAAAGAATAAATCAAAATTAAATGAGAAATTATTTGAACTGAATGAAAATGAAAACACAGCATATCAGAGCCTACGGGTGCTACTGAAGGAGAAGATATTTGGCACTAAGTACCTACAGGAGAAAAGATAAAAGGTCTAAAATCAATGGCCTCAGTTTATACCTTAAGAAACTAAAACAACAACAACAACAAATTAAACCCAACATAAGCAGTAAAAAGGAAATAATACAATTCGATGTGAAAAGCAATGAAACAGAAAACAGAAAAACTATAGAGGAAAGCAATGAACCTAAAGCTGGTTCTTTGAGAAAATCAATAAAATTGGTAAACCTCTACGCAGACTGATGAGAAAAAAAGAGAGAAAACACAAATTATCAATATCAGGAATAAATGAAGTGACATCAGTATAGATACTACAGATATTAAAAGGATAAAAAGAAACTTTACAAACAGCTTTATGTCTATACATTCAATAACTTAGGTAAAATAAACTAACCCCATGAAAGACAAACTACCAAAGCTCACTCAAGAAGAAATAAACTGAGTAACAGTATTTCTCTAATTTGTTACTAATTTCTCTACTAAAGAAATTTAATTTTTAGTCAAAAGCCGTTCCACAAAGAAAAATCCAGGTCCAAATGGTCTCACTCCTGGATTTTATCAAATACTTAAGAAAGAACACCAATCCTATACAAACTCTTCCAGAAAATTGGGAAATAAATAATACTTCCCAACTCATTCTCTGACGCCAGCATTACCCTGAGACCAAATACAAAGAAAATTACAAGAAAATAAATCTGCAGACCAATATTCCTTACAGAAGACAGATGCAAAAGTTATAAACATAATTTTAGCAAATCAAATGCAACAATATACAAAAAAGATAATGCATCATGACCAAGTGGAGTTTTATACTGTAAATGCAAAAGTGTTTTATATTTGAAAATCAATGTAATTCACCATATTAACAATTAGATAAGGAAAAAATACGATAATCTCAGTAGTCACAAAAATAGCACTTGACGAAATCCAACATCTATCACTAAAAAACTCAGCAAACTAGGACTAGAAGGGCACTTCCTTAACCTGACAAAAGGCATTTACCAAAATCTTCCACCTAACATCATACATAATGGTGAAAAAGACTGAATGCTGACTAAGATCAGAAACCAGACAAGGATGTCCAATCATCTTACCACTTCTATTCAAGGTTGCAATGGAGGCTCTAGCCTGAGCAATCAGGCAAGAAAAAGAAATAAACAGCATCCTGATTGGAAATGAGCAAAACTGCCTTTATTGCAGACATGATCATTTATGTAGAAAATCTTAAAGAATCTATAAAAAAGCAACTAGAATGATATGAGTTTAATGAGGTGGAAGGATACAAGATCAATATACCAAATTCAACTGTATTTCTGTATACTAGAAACAGTCAGAAATTGAAAAAATATATATTTATAAATTTACAGTATTATCAAAAATATGAAATACTTCAGGATAAATATGAAAAAAGAAAATATCATAGGCCCCTAAAATGTAAGCTACAAAACACTGATGAGACCTCAATAAATGGAGAAATACATCTTGTGAGGGGGTCAGAAGACTCAATATCATTAAGATGTTAATTCTCTCCAAATTGATCTACAGATTCAATGCAATCCCAATCAAAATGTAAGTAGGGTACTTTGTAGAGATTGAGAGGATGATTACAAAGTTCATATGGTAATACAAAGGACCTAAGATAACAAAAACACCCTTGAAAAAAGAATAAAGTTGGAAGGCTGTGACTACATGAGGCTAAGTATTATAATGGTACAATAATCAAAACAGTGTGGTACTGGCATCAAGATAGACAAGTATTTCAGCAGAACACAATACCTATGCATTTGTGGACAACTGATTTTATTACAAAAATACAAAGGCAATTCAATAAAGGAAAGATGGTCCCATCAAAAAAATGATGCTGGAAATACTGAATTTTCAATATGCAAAAAGAAAAAATGAACGTTGATCCATAAATCATACTATACTCAAATTTTATCTCAAAATAGACCACAGACCTAAATGTATAAAACTTGTGGAAGACAACAGAAGAAAGCCTTTGTGGCCTTTGGTTAGGCAAAGATGTCTTAAGTCAATACCAAAAGCATGATCTATAAAATAATAAATGAATTAACTGAACTTCATCAAAACTAAAAACTTCTGTCCTTCAAAAGGCACTCCTAGTGAATGAAGAAAAGCTACAGCATACATCTAATAGAGTAGCTGAATCTTGAATATACAAAGAACTCTCCAAGCTTAATAATAAGGCAACAATCCAATACAAAAAAAAAATGAGCAAAAGATGTGAACAGATACTTCACCAAGAAATACATGCAGGTGGCAAATAAGAACATGAAAATTTTTCAACACAATTAGTTATCAGGGAAATGTAAATTAAAACCATAATGAGGTACCACTACACACCTTTCAGAATGTCTAAAATGAAAGACTAACCACACATAGCTAGTTTTGATGAGGATGTGGAGTAACTGGAACATTCACGCACTGTTGGCAGAACTGTATAAGGTACAACCACTTGGGAAAACAGTTTGGCAATTTCTTTAGAAATTAAGCACAAACCTACCATATGATCCAGCCCTCCTACTGACAAAAGAAATGAAAGTATATGTCCATAAATAGATTTGTACATGAGTTTTCATAGCATCTTGTTTTATAATAGCCCCAAACTGGAAACAACCTAAATATCCATCAATAGATGACTGAGAAAACAAATTGCTTCATATACATACAATGGAATACCATTCAGCAATAAAGAAAAGTGATACATGCAACATCATAGATGACTCTCAGAACAATTATGCTGAATGAAAGAAGCCAGACAAAAAGAATATATACTGTATAACTACATTTATATAAAGCCCTAGGAAATGTGAACTAATCTACAGTGACAGTAAATGCATGAGGAAGAGCAAGTAGAGCGGGAAGAAGGGATTACAAAGGAGCATGAGTAAGCCTCTGGTGATGAAGGATAGGTTCATTATCTTGATGGTAATGACAGTGTCACAGGTAAATACACAAAATCAAAAAATATCGAATTGCATACTTTAAAATCTGTGAAGTTTATTGTATGTTGATTGTATCACAAAAGTTTTTTTTAATAGGAAAAAACTGATCAGACACTACACAAAAGAAGACATACAAATGGTCAAAAAACAGAGAAAAGATGCTCAACATTATCTAACATCAGAAAAATGAAAATTAAATCCATACCAGGATACATGTACAAACCCATCAGAATGGGCAAAATTAAAAAGAACTACAGTATCAATTGTTGGTAAGGCTCTGGAAAACTTGAGATCTCATACACCAGTCATGTAGATGTAAAATGGTACAACCCCCTAAGAAAATTATTTGGCAATTATAATTACATTATTAAAAAGTTAAATCTAATCCTTCCAAGCAAGCCAGTCATTCACTTTCTAGGTAAAGAAAACACATGTCTACTTAAAGAACTTTACCTGAATACTCATAACAGCTGTAGTAATAGCCAAAAATGGGAAATAACTCAAATATCTATTAACAGATGACTATAAAAACAAAATGTGATAGATTTAGATAAGAGAACACTACTCATCATTCAAAAGGAACTGACTGTTGATACATCCAACATCATGAATGATCGCAAAATCATAATGCTGAGAAGAAAAAAGCCAGAAACAAAAGAGTACATACTGTGTGATTCCATTTATATAACATTCTAGAAAATATAAACTAATTTACAATGACAGAAAGCACACTAACAGTTGCCTAGGGCTGGAGTAGAGAGAACAATGGACTACAGAGGGGCAAGGAGAAACATCTGTGGCTGATGGAAATATTCACTATCTTGATGTGATGGTGGTTGTATGAGTGTATACCACGGTGGCTCTCAATTACTCTTTCAGCATTCTGAGCTTCGGATATTAGCAAAAGTAGTTTACTCTCTTGATTTTTCTCAAAGAGGTATCATTGGCATTTTTGATGGCAAAATTTCTTTTTTTTTTTTTTTTGCGGTACGCGGGCCTCTCACTGTTGTGGCCTCTCCCGTTGCGGAGCACAGGCTCCAGATGCGCAGGCTCAGTGGCCATGGCTCACGGGCCTAGCTGCTCTGAGGCATGTGGGATCCTCCCGGACCAGGGCACGAACCCATGTCCCCTGCATCGGCAGGCGGACTCTCAACCACTGCGCCACCAGGGAAGCCCCAAATTTCTTTTTGAATGGGCTGTCTTGCACACTGTTAAGATACAGAGTATCCTATTTTTTTCTCCCTAGCCACTATGATCCGAAAAATTCCATCATATATTTCCCAATAGGCTTAAATATGCCAGTTCAACTCTGATAAATGAAAGCCTAATAAACTTATAGTTATCACATTTGGTACTTTCTGTAAAATGATACTGACCAAGAAATAAAGTCAGTTACAACTAGATCTATAAGATGAGAACATACAATCCAAGAACTCTTGTCCTTAAATCAGTAATTCTTTCAGCATTTTTACTTTTTACCTAAAACTCTTCTTATCAAGTAGAATACTCAGGAAGGTCTAAATAGAAAGAAATCTTCCTTGTTTATTTCCCATTCCTCATCAGTAGTGATATTAACACCACTCAAATTAAAAAAGAAACAGAATGCTATATAACATATACTGCTTACTTCTATAACAAAAGAAATGTAATTTCTATCTAACTTTAAAACTACATATTCCATAAGGAACAATGATTTGAGTGCTGTCAAAAGAAATATGCAGTATGTGGTGTGACATATGTAAAACAGAATGAGAGTTAGGGTGGGAAAGAAAGAGATAATTCAGGAAAAGAAATCCTCTAAAAATGAGTTCTAAATAATCTAGCACAAAATGTCATCTTCAAAGAAGTAAGAGATGCTTTTGTTTCTCTTTCATAAAGAATATAAAAAGGAAGTGAAGAGTGAGCAGGGGACAATAGACAGAATTAATATTTAAAAGGGAGAGGGGGATGGAGCATAGACCAATGATGTAGAGGTTTAAAATCAATAAAAGAATATCATGTGAAGAAATTTGTAAGCTCAGACAAATTTGTTTGACAAATTTCTAGAATGAAATCTTACAAAAACAGATTTAAGATGAGATAGAAAGCATTCATAGTCCTACAGCCATCAAAAGAAACCTGAATAAGTAGTTTAAAACCCCTCACAATGGAAATACTAGGCTAAATTTTATTATAGGCTAGTTCTACCAAATATTCAAGGAATATATAATTTCAATCCTACACAATTTTTTCCTGAGAATAAAAAGTGATGAACTATTCAACATCAGATTTTTCAATAGACTTTCATTTTAGAGCAGTTTCAAGTTCATAGCAAAATTGATTGGAAGGCACACTGTCCCCACATGCACAGCTTCCCCACTATCAACACCCACCGCCAGACTTCCCCATTACATTTTACAAGGCTAGTATAACCTAGATACTAATATTGGAGAAAGAAAAATTACAGGCAAATCTCATCCAGAAACAAAGAAAAAAATTCTAATGAATAAATAAACCAAATCTAGTAATATATAGAAAAAGATAACACATTGAGTAAGTTGAGTTCACCTCAGGAATGCAAGGGCAGATTAATAACAGAAAAATCAGTTAATATTATTCACATTCCTAGATTAAAATAGAAAGAATATAAAATAATTTCAATTGATGTAGAAAAACTTTATGATAAAAATCAATATGTAAATAAATGATTTCTAAAAAATTTTATCCAACAAGGAATAGAAGGAAAACTTGTTAAAAAGTTAATACTATCTACCCAAAACCAGAATAAAATTATACTCAATGGAAAAATATTAGCAGAATTCCCATTCAAATCCCAAATAAGACAAGGATACTAGGAATAAATACAATAAATACATAAGGTAGATTAGGCATAAATTCAATAAAATACTTGCAAAACCTTTATAGAAGAAAACAATTGTTTTTTATTCAGAAGTTTTTATGTCCTAAATAAATGAAGAAGTATATTATGTCCATAGTAAACATAATATCTTACACATATGAATTCCCACCAAACATATCGATAGATTCGATGCAATACAATCAAGGTACCAACAAGGGTTTTTGTGGAACTTGACAAGCTGATTCTAGCTTTTTACATGTAAGAAAAAAGGTACAAGTACTAAACATAAAGAAAAAAACTGACATATAGGACTTCAATTATAAAACTACCTTTCATCTTAAAACATTGGTAACAAATAAACAGGAAAAGCCATAGACTGGGAGAAAATATTCACAACACATACCTGACAAAGGTATTTAACCCAGAATATGTGAGAAATTCCAATGACTCAGTAATAAAAGGATGAATAATCTTTTTTGAAAAATGGATAAAAGGCTCGAACATCTACTTTACAGGGGAAAATACACAAATGGCAAAATAAGCATATAAAAAAGTGTTCAACATCACTAGTCATCATTAGGTAAAACTCACTTCAATTCTATTAGAAGAGGTGGAATTCAAAGGTCTGATAACATTAGACATTGGCAAAGACATGCAAAAACTGAAACTTCTTGCTGGAACATACATTGTTTATGGAAATGTAAACTAAAACAACAACTGTGCAAAACAATTTAGCAGTTAAACACAGACCTATCACATAATCCTTCTATTCCACTGCTAGTTATTTACCCAAAAGAAATGAAAACATATGTCCCTTCAGAAACATGCACACAAATGTTCATAGCTGCTTTATTCTCAGAAGACAAAAACTCACTGTTAGGTATTTACACAAGAGAGCCGAAAACATTCGTTCCACAAAGATTTATACAAGTAAGTCCATGGCAGCTTTATTCATAATACCTCCAAAGTGAAAACAACCCAAACATCCTTCAATAGAACGAATTGTGGTACATTCATACAATGAAATACTAGTCAGAAATAAAAGGAACAAACTGCTAATACATGCAACAATGTGGATAAATCTCAAAAACATTATACTGAGCAAAAGAAGCCAAACACAAAAGAGTACATACTATATGATTCCATTTATATGACATTCTAGAACTAATCTATTGTAAATGAAATTAGAACAGTGGTTGACTCCAGAGGGCGGGGGCAGGGACGGACTGCAAAGAAGTATAAGAAAACTTTTTAAAAGAATGAGATGTGGGGGACTTCCCTGGCGGCACAGTGATTAAGAATCCGCCTGCCAGTGCAGGGAACACAGGTTCGATCCCTGGTCCGGGAAGGTCCCACGTGCCACGGAGCAACTAAGCTTGTGCACCATAAACTGAGCCCACGCGCTGCAACTACTAAAGCCCATGCGCCACAACTACTGAAGCCTGTGCGCCTAGAGCCCGTGCTCCTCAACAAGAGAAGCCACCACAATGAGAAGCCCACACACCGCAACAAAGAGTAGCCCCCCCTCGCCGCAACCAGAGAAAGCCCGTGCGCAGCAACAAAGACCCAACACAGCCAAAAATAAAATAAATAAATAAATTTATTTAAAAAAAAAAAAGAATGGCATGTGGGTTACACAAGTGAATGTATCTGCTACAATTTACTGAATTCTATACATAAGATATATACATTTTACTGTATGAAAATTACACAAGAAAAATTTACCTTATATTTTAAAAAAATCACATAATAACAATAGCCTGGATCTTAAACTATAAATTATATTATCAAAAATAAATGAAATGGAGAAAGGTAGACATCATTAAACTCTTCTGACCTATTACTATTGCTAATTATACTAAGAAATTTCACAATATTAAATCATCTTTGTATTCCTGGAATAAGCCACATTTAACTCTTGGCTTATTTTTTTAACTTACTGCTGGATCTGATGATAAAGTTCTATTTATACTTTTTATATTAATTTTTATACACTCAAGAATATTATTTTAAAATCCATTTCATGCATATCATACAATAAAGCAAATAAATAATTATGCTAATGTTATTAGGAACACATTCACTGAAAGAGAAAAAATATATGAATAAACTAAACCTTACGTAAAAATTCTGTAATATTAAATTTTATTTTAAAATATTAATATGAACTCATGATGGTGTCTTAAATTAATAGGCAATGGGGTTTTTTCTTCCTTCTTAGTAGTACATAAAGTTACAATTGGCCACATCTTAGATTCAATGAAACATAGTATGTTTTCAAACTAAAGCAATGACATCCCTAATAACACTACCAACATCATATTTTGATCTTTAAATACCATTTCTGACTAAAATGAGCCATGGTTATTTGGATAAGTGACGATTCCAGGGTCTAGGACAAAAAATGTTCAATATGAGACTGAAACACAATATAAAGAATCATGTTAAAACTAATGGAGTCATGTATAAAGGACACAAGAGCCAATTTGAAGAGTTTCCTAATGATCAAACCTGCTACCATTTGAGCCACAAAATAACAACTGTAACTGACTGAAACACGTTGAATAAAAACTCCATGAATCATGGTGATAACTCAAAAAGGGGAAAGCAAACAGCAAAAGAAAAACAGCTGACTACTGCTGGAGGGGACTATTTTTTTTTTTTTTTTTTTTTTTTGGTACGCGGGCCTCTCACTGCTGTGGCCTCTCCCGTTGCGGAGCACAGGCTCCGGACGCGCAGGTTCAGTGACCATGGCTAATGGGCCCAGCCGCTCCGCGGCATGTGGGATCTTCCCGGACGGGGGCATGAACCCGTGTCCCCTGTATCGGCAGGCTGACTCTCAACCACTGCGCCACCAGGGAAGCCCTGGAGGGGGCTATTATATTAACTCCTCATTTTAGAAATTGGTTCTATAATGGAGGTTTCATAAAAAGCATCAAATGTCTACAGGCCTTCGATATGTATATCAGAATATAGGCTATCCATGCATAGCAACTTAGCTGGACTTAACAGTTGGCTAGGACATTTGAGAAATAGTGATAAAAGATTTGTACAAGAAATTTTCACATGTTTCTATCTGCCACTATGACTATTCCTCTTCCAAGAACATATCCAAAGTCCAAAATATTCAAGTGAAGAAAAGGAGAATAGGTTGAAGAGAAGTGGGGAGTGAAACAGGAAGAGAGAAGGCAAGGCAAATGTCTTAGAATCTACATCCTTTTAACTAATATCAATTACCATCAAAACATGCATCATCAAAAGACTAAACTGGTTCTAAATAATGCTTTTATATTGATACATAATGTCTTCAGTTTAGAGACCTAAAATGTCACTGGATCTTTACTCATTTGGTATTTACATAATCATTGCACAGGTGGAAGCTAAATTTCAGTTTCTGATGGTCAGTTTAACCTTTAAATCGCCTGATTAAACTCTGTCTTCATTCTTAAAACCCCAAATTAGCAAACAAGCAACAATATAATATATGCTATGGCATAGGTCTTCTGTGAATAGCTGGGATCTTCAACTGCTTCAGCTGCAATACAAGCCATTGAGTCTTGGCCAATATAAACCAATTTGAATAATCAATATGACAACCTTATTTTTCTAATGCAAACAGGATTGCTACAGTAAGGTGTCTCACTGCCACATCACAGTCATGGCCTCTTTTAACCCCTAATTAGATTGAGGCGATTATCCCTGCTCTTCCTTACAAGTGTACAGCTTGGATAAGGGATGACAAAAGCTATCTGCCACTTATTCAGCCTTTGCAGACAGCAGGTTATCCAGGGAGATAGAGAATAAAATCAACAAACAATTGTTATTCATATCGTCATCTAAAGTGTTAAGATAGTCACAGTTTCCATACATGCAGAGTGAATATAGCCCAGAGCATGAGGTAACGGCAGACTGTTCTTAGGCTTAAGAACATCAGGGTTACACAGATGGAAATTCATGGTGATGTTGGGGAATTATGTCTAAATCAAATGCATTTGCATAAAAAGAAATGATCAGGGATTTGTCTTTTGTATATAATATATCAAGATTTCATTATGTTTCTCTTCATGAATGCGTTGAAGCTAAATTTTAATGTTGATTTTTCAAAACACATAGCATTTATCATGAAAATGCCAAAATTAATGGTTTGCAGAAATTTAAATGCTTTAAGATTCAATTAAAATACTCAAATATAAAATAGGAAACCTTTTTCTTTTCACTACGATACTACACTCGTTCTTGTATTAAATTTAGATAATCAAGAATTATTTCACTAATTCTGTGGATTCCAAATGTTTTTCTTAACTCTTATAATAGTCAATTTCTCAAATCTTGGTCATTACCTCAGATCCATTATTAACAAAATAACTCTGGTCACTATAAAACAATCAAGGGTAGTTGCAAAGACACCAAAATGACAGTTTCCTAGTAAGTTTAACTAAGCTAACTTGAGAACAACATAGAGAAGGCTGGACCCACTGATAAGAAAAACTTTGGTGGGAGTAACTGGATCTACTCTGAATATGCTAAAGTCACAGTGGATGTAATCAGAAAAGGAAATATTGAAAAGGATTTTATATCTTTTCACTTGCAAGGGTCAGTAGGTGTTTCTTAAGGTCATAATCACTTTGCTGGAAGAAAAAAAATGGGAAGGGCACCATCTTTCCTACTGACTTCTGTTTCTGCTTTATATTATTCAGTCACTCAATCAACGTTGTTGCCTTTAAAGCAGCCAAGTATATTTTTTTCCTAATAACTGAGGTCACAGCTCAAAACTTCATGTAGCACCACTACAAGAACAGCTAAAACATTTTAAATATCTCCACTGGCAGCAAAAATTTGCCATATAAGATTAATTTTTGTAAAGAGCCATAAGTTACTGAACCCAGCTTCTCATGTAGAGTGTTGATTACTTATCAGTGGATCATTTAACCAAGCTGTATCATGATAGTTTAATTTAGTGATTGTCAACTTGTCTGAGCCATATAAAATTATCTAAAGTGCATGCTTTGTTCCCCTGATATAGGCTGAAACATGAATTCATTCTTAAAGTTGAACACTAACTCATGATATTGCACAGGCCTTTAAATGTGACTCATAATTCACTTCTAAATATGCCTCCAGAGCACCATCCTTGGACACAGAAACCCAAGGCTTCTATATATATTTTTAACAGAAGGTTTAGAGTCAACAGCTTCATTTTAAACATCTGATTTTAAGTAACATGCTTTTCTTGTATCTCAGATAATACGTGTTTTTGTAAAAATGGTACTGATAAGAGAAAACCAATTGTCAAAAGATATGGGAATTGGGAATACTTTGCAAGATATGATAAGATGTATTAACCTTTGTGTACTTAAACTGAATGTCAAGATCTGAATCAATTATGATTTTATTTCTCTAATCCATTTCTGGTCTTTACAATATATATACATTATACATATTTATGTATATACATTATATATAATTATGTATATACATAAACATATACATAAACATGCATGCATACCTTCCAGAAGTAAACATAAATCATACACGTCTACTGTAGATTTTAGACTAAAATATTTTAAGAATTTAGTAAAACATATGCAGGTAAAATTGCATAAAGCCAAACTACAGTAAACAAAAACATATAGACAGTTGTCCGCAATTATTTTCTTTCATACGGAAGTAAACCATCAGGGCTAAAATCCAAAATCATTAAAAGGGAAAGAAAGTAACAACAAATCACATTTTAGCCAATGGGCAAAGAACAATCACACTACTATGGTCCTATTTTCATCATTATTTTACTATTTTTCAGTTTTCTTTGTTCTTTCACTCAGATATACTTGAAAAATTGTTAGCGACTTTATTAAAAGTACAATAAAATATTAGACCCTTGAATAACTTGAGAAATGCAAAGCTTAAGGTTAAATTATACCTTAATTTTATAAATTATAACATATAAGACTACTGGACTTCCCTGGTTGCATAATGGTTAGGAATCTGCCTGCCGGTGCAGGGGACATGGGTTCGACCCCTGGTCCAGGAAGATCCCACATGCTGCAGAGCAACTAAGCCTGTGTGCCACAACTACTGAGCCTGCACTCTAGAGCCCATGAGCCACAACTACTGAGCCCGTGTGCCACAACTACTGAAGCCCACACACCTAGAGCCTGTGCTCAGCAACAAGAGAAGCCACTGCAAAGAGAACCTCGCGCACCACAATGAAGAGTAGCCCCGGCTCGCCGCAACTAGAGAAAGCCCCCACGCAGCAACAAAGACCCAACACAGCCAAAAATAAATAAATTACTTAAAAAATATATATATATATAAAAAACTACTGATTTTCAAACTTTCTTCATAGCCCAACTTGTTATTTAAAAAAACTCCAATATTGTCAGCGTATCACAATAATATTCCCACTCAAAAGAAGTAATGCATTATTGGCTTTTTTTTGCTTTGATTAAAAGCAATGCAGCATGCTGTAAATTTAAAACCATAAAAGTTGAGGTCAATAAATAAAAGGTCCGTGGACCTCATCCAATTCTGGATTTCTAACTAAAGAGTGGCATGACAGCCACAGGTTAGTTGCACATATGACTAGAGAACAAGAAAGTGCAAGTAATTTATTCAGGATATGGGCCTTAGTAATTTTGAAGCCATTTTTATACAAAGACTAATAACTAGTTATTCATCTCTACTACTGACAAAGAAGAAACAGGATAGCAGATTTAGGTCAACTACAAGAAAGCATTTCTAGTGTGCCTGTTGAGTACTTGGATAGGTTCCTAAAGGTGACTGAAATTTTCCTATGACAAGGACTTTAAAAGAATACATTCTAACCTTTCAGGAATGGTTTCTCTGAAAGCAGAGGAAAGGGCTTGTGACAGTCCTTCTTACCTTAAAATTCTTCTTGAAACCATGTATTTATGTAATATCATGCTTTTGTATTTATGTTTCATTCATAATTTAAAGTTTATCTAAGAGGAGTACACAAATAATGGAGTATTCCAGATTTGATATGGAAGAGAGTTAGAAACAATGGGGGAGGGTTAACATATGTAGAGCTCAGCACTGTATGAGGAGAATAAAGTATTAAAACTCTTAAAAGAACTAAAAAAAATTAAAATTCTGTATCATAAGTAACTCTTTAGATAAGTTATAATATCATCTAACAAGACAGTCTAACTTATGAAGAATTTCAAACAAAATGAAGTAGAAATAAAACTCCCTAAAACTGATATAAGTAGAATGATACAAATCTATTTTATTTAATTTATTCACTTAATTTCTTCAACAATATTAAACTAATAAGACCATTTTGTTTTGTTTTGTTCCCCATGGAGAATAGGTAATATACACAGAGAAAATATACCAAGTAATTTATCCAGACAAGAATGAGGACCTTAGAAATCCTACCACTATACAAGTTCTGTTTATTTATATTGCCAAGTCAAATTTTGATTGGACAATAGCCAAATAATCAAAGTTAACATCACAAATAATGGAACAAACCAACATCTTCTGATTCCTGATATGATATGCTGAGGATACAATATCATTTCTGTGGTATTTCTGGCCAAAAAAAATTTTTTAATGCACAACCTGAATCTAATCATTAGGAAACATTAAACAAACCCAAATTGAGGGACATTCTATAAAACAACTGGCTTATATTGCTTTAAAAGTGTCAAGGTCATGAAAGAAAAAGCTGAGAAACTGTTCCACATAAAAGGGGACGTGACAACTAACTGCAATATATGACCCTGAATTGAAGATGGAGGGGAGGGGTGATGATGTGTAAATATGAGGGTGTATGACATAATCAGGAATATGGACTGCTGATTAGATCATAACATTGTATCAATGTTAAATTTTGATTTTGGTTACTATACTGTGAGTATGTAAAAAAATTTCTTATTAAATATACATGAAAATATTTAGGCATAAAGGGACTGATGCCTGCCACTTACTCTCAAATGATTCCCAAAAAAAGTGTGTGTGTGTGTGTGTGTGTGTGTGTGTGTGTGTGTGTGTGTGTG
>NW_020837945.1:105938553-106122723 GCF_003676395.1 Aethalodelphis obliquidens
GTGTGTGTGTGTGTGTGTGTGTGTGTGTGTGTGTGTGTGTGTGTGTGTGTGTGTGTGTGTTCAGAGAGAGAATTTGGTACAGCAAACGGGGCAAAATGTAAACAATTGGTGAATCTGGATAAAGGGTATGTGACAGTTTTTACTTTTCTTGCAACTTACTTTTAAGTTTAAAATTGTATCAAATAAAAAGCTTCAGAGAAATCTTCATTGGGCATGCTAATTCCTACACAGTACTTTCAGTTCCACCCAGAAACTTACCTCCTTCAAATATGAGAGCACAGAAAAAAACTCACATATACTAAACAAGGAAGAGTTACCCTTAAAAAGTGTACACACTCTTTAAAGTACATATTTATACTCTTTAAAATATATATATATATATAATACAGCTCTGAAACACTACTATATTTAGAAATTTATAACACTATTTACTATATTTAGAAATTTATAAAACTGTATTAGAAAGGACAACAACAAGCTTAAAAACCCCAGTAGATTTGGGTATTTTTAGTCTTAAACTGCTTTCATCTGATGATAATTTGACAAATCATAATCACCTGGTGTTTTTAGACATCCCATTCCTAAGGTGATGCCAAACTCAATTTGTTCAGGAATTTTATCAATAATAATACCATAATTGAGATACTATGGTGGAAAAATTATGGCATATGGTATTATAAAAAGACGGTCCCCGCCCCCCACCATTAACTTCAGAATGTAAGAAGCTAAAGCCATCCAGATTCAAGGTACACAGTTCTTAATGGTTTACTACTTCATACAAATAAAGCTCTAAAAGTGATACTAGCCTCTTGGGATAACCGATCAATCAGCAAATGTCTGAAGACCTGTCTATTCCTTGTTACTGACACAATGCAAAAATAAGAGGGCCTGAAACTGCTTCACTGAAGTGCTGGATTTCTTACTTCCTGGCTGCTCAGCCATTCTTTCATCCGATCTGTCAGTATCCATCACTTTTTTGAATCATCGAGAAATATCATCAATTTTCCTATGTAAAGGGTATTATGTTCAGAAATGACAAAGTAAATTTTGTCATCCACCAAAATAAGCAGCATCATACTATACTATACTTGTAATTCTAATCATTTCATTGATTCAGTCAATAAATATTTGGCTAGAGTAATATTATTTTGGTATATAAAAAGTGAGCACTGGGGCTTCCCTGGTGGCGCAGTGGTTGAGAGTCCGCCTGCTGATGCAGGGGACACGGGTTCGTGCCCCGGTCCGGGAAGATCCCACGTGCCACGGAGCGGCTGGGCCCGTGAGCCATGGCCACTGAGCCTGCATGTCCGGAGCCTGTGCTGCGCAATGAAAGGCCCGAGTACCAAAATATAAAAAAAATAATAAAAAAAGTGAGCACTTTCTCACTGCTAGTGGTGGGAGTTGGAGGGGGCATCCGTACTACGGCCCCAGGATGCAAAATGATAATGTGCATTAACTTCAAAAAAACCCATACCCTTTGACACAGCAAGTTCACTTCTAGGAATTTACAAAATACAGTTGACCCTTCAACAACATAAAGTTTGAACTACACAGGTCCACTTATACCTGGATTTTTTCAATAGTAAATAGTACAGCACTACACAATCTACAACTGATTGAATCTGTGGATGTGGAACTGTGGATATGGAGGAACCAAGTATATGAAGCATTGACCATAGGTTATATGCAGATTTTTGACTGCACGGAAGGTCAGCGCCCCTAACCCCCTCACTGTTCAAGGATCAACTGTATAAGCAATATATATAAAGAAGATATTTATATACAAGAAAATATATACATAAATTTACATAAATACATGTATGTACATATACATGTATGTATAAGACTATTCATATACAAGAATATCCATAGTTTCAATTATAAATTAAAACATCTTAAATGTCCATGGACACAGGGACTGCTAAATAGGTTACTTCAAATTCCTACAATGCAAAGTATGCTGTTCCTAAAAATGAAGACATAATAGATTAGTACAGTAGTACATCTATCTAACTCTTATTAAATAAACTAGGAAATATATATACATATGCTAAAGTGCAATCAAAAGTGTTTGCACCCCATCTGGGAGACCACTATTCTATACAACAGGCTTGGGCAGTCTGGGCCAGGAGATGCCAAACTACAGTCCTTGGGCCAAATTGGCCCCACTGCTTGTTTTTGTAAATAAAGTTAGCTGGAACAAAGACATGCCTATTCACTTACGTATTGTCTATGGCTGCTTTCACACTACAACAGCAGAGCTGAGTCGTTCTGACAGAGACTATAAGCATACAAAGCTGAAAATGTTTACTCTATGGACCTTTACAGAAAAAAAGTTTCTGACCCCAGTCCAGAAAGCTAGCTCACATTTCCCTCTAATGTTTTCCAAACAGCCTTTCAATTTATTGAATCTTATGATATAATCATACAGACTAGTCACTAGTAGTTTTCAAACTACCTCTGTGTATGTGGCAGGATAGTAAAAGGATCCCAGTCCATCCACTCACCCAACCAAACAAGGAAGGGAAAGAAATGGAGCAAGGAAGGGAGAAAGAAAGGGAAGAATAGGAAGGAAAGGAGGAAGACAGGGAGAAAAGCAGCAGTAAGAAAAGTCTGAAAGCCACTGATCTATTTCAGGGGTGGAGGGAAAACTGGGATACAAGGAGGTCCCTGTTTAGTAACTGAGTTTGTATTCAGGAAAGAGAAATGAAAAGTTTCTAATATAAAAGGATGAAAATGGCAATTAATGGTATGTTAGTTACTAAACTATTGTCTAGTAACCCTACTAAGATACTAAATCCTTACAATTCCAATCTCTTTGTTTCCCTAGAAGAGATACCCGATTCTTGCTATTACTATCTCTTGTTATCTTCTCAGTGTTCCCTTTTGCACCACCATCCCATACCTATTTAACCAATTCCCCATAAGAAATTCTCTCTATTAAGACAACTAGTGTGGTTTCACCTTCCTGACTGGTTCCTGACTGATACAATGGTATCAGGTAGTCCTTATTTTAAATGGAATTAATATTGTCTTTAGGTGCTATTTTTAGAGTTTAATTTCAGTTTATGTAAAAAATATTTGTAAGGGTTCTCATAGGTTTACACACAATTCGGTCCTCCTGGAAGATTTTTTCCCCACAATTCTTGTGGTTAAATCTGTGAGAAAGCCCCAAGTCACTAACGTGTCTATGATACTTTTACCTTAATCTGTCCTTTTACTGTCTGTGTCTAAGCTAAAAAGGATGCAAATCTTCCTTTTAAGTAAGAAAAGCAAACCCTTTAGTTCTGGGCAGCCAGTGAAAGGTGGGGAAGTGGACTTAAGGCAGCAAGTTTAACAGGGCACCAGCAATTAATAGAAACTTAAAATCCTGGGAAAATGCCCCATATTTACTGATTAAAATATATCTATTTATATATAATATATACTGGAGTTAGCCACAGTGGGGAGACTAAAAAATCTCTAAGTATGAGACATGTAACTACCTTCAATAAGGTAAGATTTATTTATACAACTATGTAACTATTAACATATCAACCTCTCACCTTGTTGACTATCTTGGGAAAATACAACATTTAACGTCTGGTAGCCTCAGTTCACTCACCTGTAAAGAAACAGGCTGGACTAGGTCTCTGTTGCTGTGTACCTACCATGACAATCTATAAAATTTATTTTTGTACTGAGGCATAGGGAGCTTGGCATCATTATCAAGAGAGACAAAAGACTGGTTTTGTAAGGGGAAGAAGAGGTAGAAAAAAAGAATACCGAGGTTGGTGGTTTAAAAACATAATTTGAAAGAGATTCAACTACATCAATGTTAGGGAATTCTTTACTTTCCTCCTCTAAGTCAAAGAAAAGGAAAAAATACATCATAGGCAAATTACCTGGTTAAAAAAATTAAAAGTTTCTTCATTTCTATTATCATAGTCTTTGAAGACATTTACTAAGTCAGAAAGGATACTTCCTAAATACTCTTCAAGATAGAAAACATGTCTTTTGTTGTCTTCCAGTTATAAAAACTAAGTTAGTGTTGATACTCTTCTCTCAAACTAAAATATTTGATCACCTGCCATACAGTGGACCATATGCTTTCACAGCTTGTTTATAGAAATAATTATATTTAAAGTACTAGTTAAAGGTTCATAGGATAGGCTAGGTCATTTACCATTTAGTAGTACCATTTATCACTTAGCACAACTGGTACCTTTGGATGCAAGGGCCATTTGGTGAAAAATAGTATCAAATTTTTAAATCAGAGTACTCCAATGTAAACTCGGGGGAAAAGACTCCAATTCTGATTATTTGCTTTATATCTCACCAGCATTGCTATAGTATCCTTCATAATTTCCTTCTAAACTTTAAAATTCACCACATACAGAAGAAATGAGAAAGACTTTAATTTTAGAACATGAATTTAAACATCTACTCTTTAAAACAAAGAAATATCGTTATTTCAAAACTGAAAACATCAGGCTTTAGTACTCAAGAGCTACCATTACTATAAAAATCAATTTGCAGAAGTCTGTCCAGCATAATCTCATTAATATAGTATAATGTACATTGTTTTAAGTGCCCAGATGAAAGTATAGAAGCACAAAATCATGCATGTAAATGTTAACAGTGGCTAATTCTGAGGAAAAAGATGAGGAGAATATGGAGCAAAGTTGATCACTTAAAATGTATTCTAAATTTAAAAAACTTTTACAAAGCATATGCCTATAATAATAATTTTTAATTAAAAACATTTTATTTAAAAAATGAAAGTTACAGCTAACCCACTGAAGAAACCTGAGCTTTAAATGTAAAGAACATATTTAATCATTTAATTCATTTATGGATAAATCTTATTTCCACCTTTTAAATATCAAGCACTGTTTCTAACCTCTGGGAATACAGCAGTGAACAAGGACCCTGTCCTTTTGAAGCTTATATTCTGGTGGGAGTACTAGCAAGATGATTACACTCTGGATATATAAATCAGGTGTAAAGTAATGGGGTGGGGAAACAGTTAATTTATATTAGGTATGCAGGAAAGGCCTCTTTAAAAAGATTATGCTTGAACTAAGGACCTAAATAATGAGAATGAGAAGCCATATAATAAGATCCTGGAGGAAGTGTTCCAGGCAGAGGCAACAGCAATTGCGAAGATCCTAGAGGATGGAAAGAACAGTGTGGCTAGAGCATAATGAGTAGTTAGAGATAAGCAGGAGTACAAGAGCCTCTGGGACTTTGATACCAAGGTAAGGAATTCAGTAAGAAGTCACTGAAGGGCTTCAGGCAGAGAAGTGGCATAACATGACTTACATTTTAAGAGATCCCTCTGGTTGCTGTGTGGATAATGGTTTGTAGGAAGGGCAAGAGTGAAGGTAAGAAGACCAATTAGGAAGCTATATACCTCAGCTGGAAGATGATCGTGGCTTATTTGTATCAGTAGAGACATCAACCCATTCAAATATGAATGGAAATAAATAAAAGTGAAATAATTGTTATATTTTGAACTTAATTTTTAACGTGTGGAAATGTACTTTTTTCTTTTGTTCTATATGTGCCTACATAATATACCCAGTTTTGCCTCTTAGTCCACAAAGCCTAAAACATTGACTAGCTGGCCTTTTAAAGAAAAAGTTTATTAAACCCTGACTGTGAAGAAAGTATGTAGAAATTGAAAAATGATGGACTCAGATAAAAGCCTTGAGCTGCTTCAACACTGGAAGAAGCAGGAGCCAGCAAAGGAGTGGCCATTGAGATAGAATTACAGCAGATCAAGAGAGGAAGGTATTTCAAGGAGGAGGAAGAAGGGGGCCCGGGAGAAGAAGATTAAAGATGGAGTAATAAACTGTGTTGAATACTGCTGAGAAAACACGTAAGATGATAAAAGAGAGGTGTCTACTGGATCTGGCAAAACAGAAGTCACTTGACAAGAGCAGCTGACTTGACAAGAGCTGTTTCAGTGCAGAGGTAAAAACAGAAACTCAAATGTGTTGAAGAGTGAATAGGAGATGAAGTAAAAAAAATAAATAAAATCAACTGATATTCTGAGCAAAGAAATGCAGAGCAGAGAAATGGTATAGAGCTGTAAGACATGAGAGATCAGTAGAGGGTTAAGGTCTTTTTGTTTTAGTTTGTTTTGGTTTGATTTTGTAAAATGCTGGTAAGAACTATCCAGTAGAAGGAGGAACTGATCCCTGGAAAGAGTACAATTAGAAGAAGTAATTGGATTCAGAGCAAAAGATAAAAACAAGGACACTTCATCCATTTTCATAGGAAAAAATGAAACTTATTTGGGTAAGAAGGGAAGTGAAGACAGAAAGTAGATGATGGATAATGAACAGTGGTGTGTTTGATGGTCTCAGTAAGGTCAAACATTTTTATAGGGGATACTAGAGTAAATGACCTGGAAATGTGGGAGATGGTAGACAGAGAAAGGAAAATATGCTAACAAGACTTGACTGGGGTTATAGCTGGTGATAATGACAAGCTTGTTAACTTTTTAAGATGTGACCATAGGAGTAGGCAGCTTAGAAAGAAGAGGCAAAAATGGTTATAAGTGAGAACACAGAGGTATGAGCGATAAATAATGTTATCATTGTTAGCAAATGCTTGAATATTTCCCCACAAATATCTGTTGGTCAGAATGTTTTACATAATGTACATAGTACAATGTATGTAAATGAAAATATTATAACTACTCTTAAAATATCAAATTTAGAATGTCCCTCTTAATATTATTTCTTATTAATCTAAACACATACCCAAACTTCTCAGTCCACTGAAATAGCAATGAAGCTTTTAGAACTTCCATGGAGACATCAGGTAATATAATAACAGGTTTTCAAAACTATTTGTATACAGCATTTCTAAAACAGACCACATACTGCAAAGTGTTGGAAGTGAAAGATGAATAAATTAGATTATACCCATCATCTACTTTTCATATGTTTGAATCTACATCTAATAAAAAAGTTTACAGAAAAACTAAGTATTGAGAATGTAGACTGACAATCACAGTCCTTAGAATCTATATTTCTGATGAAAAGTAGGCTTCCCTATTTTGAAGGACTGGCATGTTGAGCTCTACAAAATTGCCTGAGGCAAAGCGATAAGCACAGGAAAGGCATCTACTTTATGAAACCTTTGTCCTGGAATAGACCCTATGAATCTTTCAAAACAAAGGAGTTCAAGTTTGCTGTTCAGAACAATACACTGAACATAAAAAATTACTAATGACTTATGAACTCCTAATGTAGCATGAATCATGCCGGCAACACTAGGATATTTGTTTCAACAAATAGCCTATTTTATTTTATAAACTTCACCAGAATATTATCAACAGCACTATTAGAAAATGGAAAGCTAATGAAATTAGGAGGCAGCACCGGCATACTGCACACTGTGTTTCTCATCACTCTAATGCAGAATCTAATGGATGAGAGATCCATCTTTTAACAACAACAACAAAAAAAACCAGTGTGTAAAACTAGAAAAATAGACTGTCATTTGACAAAGTTATCAGAGAATATTTTGCTACCTAAATTCAATAAACTGCATTAGTGGAACCAGTTTCTTTTATAACCAAAAAAAGAGCATACTTCCTTCTTGTCTTTTATTATAGTTCAAAAGCCTGATTATCTTAACAGTTTGTTTTCTGTTAGCAATATCTGAAAGTAGAAGACGACTGAAAGATTAGAGGATTATAAATATTTTCTTTCTATAAAGATGTTTTCCTGAGTCTGTAATAGTCAGAGGATATTATAAATACTGGATAACATCAATACTTTTCACAAACACTGGGTTGTCTACCTGTGAAATATAGCTTTTAATATCTAACCCTGATTTTATTTGATATCATGACCAAATATTTTTCTGAAAAGTAAATGGTTATTAGCGATTTCTACTATAGTTCCGTAACAGCAAAGACAGAATCTATGTCTAGGTGATTACTGTATGTTTTGATTCAGTTATCTGCAGGGTGTCTGCATGGTACTCTAACTATTTAAAGCCAGCAAAAAAGATTACAGCTCACACTAACTGGATTTTCACAGCTCCCTATCATTCGGCTTGAATTCCTCATGGGCAGATTAAAAGGGCCAAGGCAAACAATAGACTTTTTACAAGGTGGTTACTGAAAAAAAAAGAAAAGAAAAGGAAAAACTATCTCCTTCTTTTATGGTCAAAACAGCAAAATTATTTAAGGAAGCACATAAAAACAAAGTTAAATGTATATAGAGGTAAAACTCTGTGTGTTGCCATATAATAAATCTAAATCAAGAAATTAATAGGATCTGAAAGAACTGTAGTTTTCATTCTGAAATCTGTAACATAGATTATATGACTTCAGAATTCAAAGATGGCTAGGTAGGGTATCAGGAAAACAGAATTGGAAGGACCTTGATCATTTAGTCTAACTTAACTATTATAGTATGGATAAACAGACTGAGGCCTAAAAAACTCACTGGCATTTCCAAGTCAACTACTGCCAGATTACCAAGGTTAACTGTATAAGTATTTCATATTCTTTTCCACTTTGACTTAACCACCTTCTCATTCTCTACTAGTTTTTCACCTTCACTCACTTCAAAGGTAAACACTTCCCAATCTGTGATTAGCCTTGCTGGGTGAGCCCTGGATAAAAAGCCTTCCTTAGGTATTATCTCTTCTAATCCTCATGCAATTCCAGGAAGTAGTTATGTTTATCATAGCCATTTTACAGATAAAGAAACCAAGACTTCAAGAGATTAAGGTACTTGCCCAAGATCATATAACTAGTAAATGGAAGAGCTGGATTTAAAATCAGGTCAACAATCAGGTATGAGCTATTAAGCACTGTGCTGCACCTAGCTTCTCTATTAGCTTCTTCTCCTCAATTTCATGGATAAGCCCCACTGGTTTACATTCTTCTCTCCACTCACCGTTGATTCACACAACTCATCAAAACTCCATCATTAGTGTCTCCACACTATTGTTTATTATTAAATACGTGGTTAGTTTCTGAACCCAAGTCTTAAGTAAGATCAAGATCCAATTAAATGACATTCTTTCTCCACTACCACTACCTTAATGAAGGCTTTTTTGAGAGAGTCACCACTCTCTCAACATTACTTACTATAAGACTCCTCAATGGTCTCTTGGTCTTTAACCCATTCTCCTTGGTGCCACTTCTCTGATTTAAAATCCTTCAAGTCAAAACTCCTCTGGCACCTCCTCTTATATCCCCTTCTTACATTTTTCTTAAGCCAGGATGAACTAAAGATCCCAAAAAGAAAAATGAATTTTAAAATGTATATTTATATTTGATTATAATTCTTCTTAAAGAAACTCTAGAAGAAGATATAATAAATAAATATAATGACCGGATTTTGTGGGGGAGTAGGAGGGAAGGAATTAGGCGGATGGGGGACAAAGTGGAATAGAGATTCTTTACTGTATGTATACCTTTATATAATCTCCAATTTTGAACTATATACTACCTATTCAGAAAGGAAGATGAAAGGGGAGGGGAGAAAGAAGAAGGGAGAGAAACAAAACAAAAAGAAAAAAGAACCAACAAAGCTAAATGTCACCCTCTTCTTTCCAGAATGCACCTTCTGTTCTGTCTGACAATAAAATGGTAGTTTCACCCAGAAAGGGGGGAATAAAAATGGTTTCCCAAACACACTATGATCCCTTTTGCCTCAATCCTTTCATTTTCCCCTCTCCTGTCTACTTCCTTTTCCATGTTCTTCCAGATGGCTTAGTTATCAACAACTCTAGAAAATCTTCCTTGACTGGGCCCATTTTGGATTAAGTGTCCCTCTGATATGTTGCCCTAAGCATCTCTCTGTCACAGCACTCACACTACATTGTTATCATCTATTTACGTGTCTGACTTCCAAACTAGATGGAAGTTTCTTGAGATCAAAGAACATGTCATCCATTTCTGCAATATCCAGTAACTATAACAGTGTCAGACACATTTTAATAGCATCCAAAGTGATCCACAGCACATTGCATTTATTTTTGCTATGGCCTTTGGGTAAGGTCCAGAAGTCATCATGATTTAATCTTGCCATACGAGAGATATTGCATTGGTCACTACCGCCTCCCCCTAAAGAGTTAAAGATAAAAAGGAATTGAAAGCCTAATACTCCAGGCTAGAATTCTTCTGAGTTCTGCACCTACATATCCTACTGGCTACTTTATCTGTCCTCTTGAATGTTCCAAAGGCTTCTCACACTCAATACATTCAAAGTAAACTTATGATCTTGTACCTCATACCATGGTCTCTTCCAGTGTAATCCTTCAAAGGTCAGTAAAAATGTAACAGCATGATTTCACTGAGCAAACTGGAAAACTACTGGTTATCCTTAACATCTTCATCTCTTTTACTAAACCAAATCCATCATTAAATACATAAATATCTCTCAAATTCATCAACTTTTCTATCTCCATACCAAATCCCTGGTCCAAGCTACTATTACATCTCTCCTAGACTACTGTGCTACTTATCTGGTTTCTTTGCATTCACTCTTACCCTCTGCAATCTGTTTTCTACACTGCAGCTAGAGTGATCTTTTCAAAGCACTAATCTGACCACATTACCCATCAGATTAAAACACTTCAAAGGCATCCTGTTACTCTTGAGATAGAGACCAAAATCCTTAACCAAGTTTACAAGACCCTGCAGAGTGTAGCCCCTATCTGCTTCTCCAGCCCCATCTCATACTGTGCTCCCTCTCCTCTCCATTCTAGCTACTCTGACCATCTTTCAGTCCCTGGTCATATCAGTCTCCCTCCCATCCAGGGACCTTTGTTGATGATGTTTCCTCTGACTATAATGTTCTACTTCCTTTCCTTAATAATTTCTATTCATCCTTATTTCTTCAGGAAAGTTTCCTTGACTGTTCTAAGTCAATGCCTCCCTCCCCCTCAATTACATGCCATTTAACACTATGCATCCCTTATCCTTGACACTAATCATTACTAAAATTTTACATTTACTTATGTAATTCATAACAACTATTTTGCCAAATGGACCATAAACTCCATAGAGTCAGGTACCATAACTGTTCACCATGGGATGTCCAAGACCTAGCGCAAATAAATATTTGATAAACAAGTGATAGAAGGGAGGCAGGGCATCTGTTAGGTGATTATACCTACACTATATTCAGTCACCAAGGTCCTTGCACATGCAAAAGGTAAAGACTCCATACCAAGGTAATTAATTTAATGTGAGAAGCCTGATCATTATATTTTAAGGGTTATTCTAAGACATCCCCCTTTCCCCTTCAATCTCAGAATATTATACTCTTCTTCATTCAAAACTGGTGAGCTAATCTTCCACCACAAAAAGAGACTTCAGAGGCCATTTACTCTATCCCTCTCCTTTTAGAGCTAAAGAATATAAACCCAGAGATGTTAGTAAGTGAACAGCCCAAAGTCACACGCAACTTTGGAGAAAAGAGCCAGAACTAGAACCCAAATAAACTAGGCTAATGTTGTATCTACTATATCTACCCTGGTAACACATCATGGATTGGGGGGGGGGGGGGGGGGCGTATACAGTACTCATTACTAATTTACAATCTAGTAACCTTATAGGTACAAGTTGGTGTGATCATACATTCTAATTCTGGGTTGAGAAAATGTAGTAACCATAATTATACTTCCAAAGGGCCATGAAAATATTATATACTTAGTAACTGCATAGTTCTCATCTATGAGATGAATTATTTGAAATCAGTTTCTTAGACATCATCAGAAGTGGAAACCCAAGGGAAATTTTTTAAACTTAATTGCTTCATGGATGTGAGAAACCTTTGGACGGAGGGGTCATGAGATTAGCTTTGGATATGCTGTACTTGAGGTTCTAGAAATATCTAACAGGTACACATATGGATTATTGAAAGTTCAAGAACAGTTCTGACCTACTGAAGACTTGGATAATAGGTTCAAGGACAGGAAGACTGTGAGCCAGATGCCAGTTTTCAGTGAAAAAGGAATAATGGCTAGGAAAGATACAGCAGCAAAAGGAAGGAAAAAAAGTTTTATGATGAATGACACACACTCAGAGGAATATATTTTAATTTACTCTATTTAAAATAAAGGGTGGAAGAACAATCATTTGGAAGGGAGAATGGAAACTAAGAAGGGTAACAAATTCACCTCCTGACACTAAGGTACAGAGGACGTAATAAAATAGGATGGATATTCAGATTCTAGTGATAGTAGACTAAGTAAATCCAGATCATTTCTTTCTCTAAAAACTACTACAACGACTAGGAAGTTTATTTTAAAATATCTATGGTTTGTTTGATGGCATCTAAGAGTTAGAAATTCAAGTACTGAAACTACATTTTTATCCCAGATTGCCCTCAGAGGCAACAGAAATGGACCCATTGGGACTACACACAATGAAGTCATAGAATATAAAATAAATAAAGTTAGTAAGTTATAAACACACCAATTAGAAGACAGTTATTGCCACAATGGATTTCAAAAATCCATCTATATGTAAGAGACTCATTTCAAATATAATAATCTAGGCATGTTAAAAATACAAAGATGGAAAAGATATACCATGCAAACACTGGTAAAAAGTTATATGTAGTAGCTATATTAATATTAGACACTGTGTATTGTGCAGCAATAAAACAGCCAAGAACAAAGAGGGGCATTATATAATGAAGAAAGACATAATCTTAAGTATACATACACCTAACAAAAGGACTCAAAAAAGCACAATGCAAAAACTGAAAGGAAAAATAGACAAATCCAGGATCACTTCTCTCTCAGTAACCAACATAAATAGTAGGCAGAAATAAGCAAGAAAACAGAATACAATAAGTGTATCAACTAACTGGATCTAATTGCCATTTATTCAACACATGACCCAACAATAGCAAAAAACACATGGAACATTCACCAAGATATACAATATCCTGAGTCATAAAACAAACCTTAACTAATTTACAAAAAAAGAAAAATCATACAAAGTATGTTCTCTGATCATAATGGGAATGAAACTAGAAATCAATAACAGAAAGATACAGAGAAATCTCTAAACACTTGGAAATTATACGTCTCACATCTAAATAATCTCTAGGGCAAAGGGGAAGTCACAGAAAAACAATTGAAAAAAAAAAGATTACAAGGAGACTAAACAACATGCTACTAAAAAAACAGTGGGTCAATGATGAAATAAAAGAGGAAAGCGGAGGGGAAGATTGCTGAAGAGGAAGACGTGCAGATCCTCTTCCTCCCAACAAATACATCAGAAATACATCTACACGTGGAACAACTCCTTCAGAACACCCACTGAACGCTGGCAGAAGACCTCAGACCTCCCAAAAGGCAAGAAACTCCCCTATGTACCTGGGTAGGGCAAAGGAAAAAAGAATAAAAAGAAGAGGGACGGGACCTGCACCAGTGGGAGGGAGCTGTGAAGGAGGGAAGGTTTCCACACACTAGGAAGCCCCTTCGCGGGCGGAGACTGTGGGTGGCGGAGGGGGAAGCTTCGGAGCCACGGGGGAGACCGCAGCAACAGGGGTGCGGAGGGCAAAGCGGAGAGATTCCCGCACAGAGGATCAGTGCTGACTGGCACTCACCAGCCCAAGAGGCTTGTCTGCTCACCCGCAGGGGCGGGCGAGGCTGGGAGTTGAGGCTCGGGCTTCCCACAGAGCCCAGGGAGAGGACTGGCAGCGTGAACACAGTCTGAAGGGGTTAGTGCACCACGGCTAGCCGGGAGGGAGTCCGGGGAAAAGTCTACACCTGCCGAAGAGGCAAGAGACTTTTTCTTCCCTCTTTGTTTCCTGGTGCGCGAGGAGAGGGGTTTAAGAGCGCTGCTTAAAGGAGCTACAGAGACAGGCGCGAGCCGCGGCTAAAAGCGCGGACCCCAGAGACAGGCATGAGACGCTAAGGCTGCTGCTGCCGCCAGCAAGAAGCCTCTGTGCAAGCACAGGTCACTATCCACACCACCGTTCTGGGGAGCCTGTGCAGCCCGCCACTGCCAGGGTCCCGGGATCCAGGGACAACTTCCCTGGGAGAACGCACGGCGTGCCTTAGGCTGGTGCAACATCACGCTGGCCTCTGACGCCGCAGGCTCGACCAGTACTCCGTGCCCCTCCCTCCCCCCACCCCACCCCGGCCTGAGTGAGCCAGATTCCCTGAAGCAGCTGCTCCTTTAACGCCGTCCTGTCTGAGCCAAGAACAGACGCGCTCCGAAGACCTACACGCAGAGGCGGGGCCAAATCCAAAGCTGAGCCCCTGGGAGCTGTGAGAACAAAGAAGAGAAAGGGAAATCTCTCCCAGCAGCCTCGGAAGCAGCGGATTAAAGCTCCACAATCAACCTGATGTACCTTGCATCTGTGGAATACATGAATAGACACCAAATCATCCCAAATTGAGGAGGTGGACGTTGAGAGCAAGATTTATGATTTTTTCCCCTTTTCCTCTTTTTGTGAGTGTGTATGTGTATGCTTCTGTGTGAGATTTTGTCTGTATAGCTTTGCTTCCAACATTTGTCTTAGGGTTCTATTCATCCGTTTTGTTGGGTTTTTTTCATAATAATTATTTTTTATTTAAATAACTTTATTTTATTTTACTTTATCTTCTTTCTTTCTTTCCCTTCCTTCCTTCCTTCCTTCCCTCCTTTACACAACGAATCATCCCAAATTCAGCAGGTGGACTTTGAGAACAAGATTTATGATTTTTACCCCCTTTCCTCTTTTTGTGAGTGTGTATGTGTATGCTTCTGTGTGAGATTTTGTCCGTAAAGCTTTCCTTCCACCATTTGTCCTAGGTTTCTATCCGTCCATTTTCTTTATTTTCTTAATTATTTTTCATTTTAATAACTATATTATATTTTATCATACTTTATTTTATTTTACTTTATCTTCTTTTTTTCTTGCTTCCCTCCTTCCCTCCTTCCTACCTCCCTCCCCCTTCCCTGCTTTCTTTCTTTCCTTCTTTCTTTCTTTCTTTCTTTCTACTTCTACTAATTCTTTCTTTCTACTATTTCTCCCTTTTATTCTGAGCCGTATGGATGAAAGGCTCTTGGGGCTGCAGCCAGGAGTCAGTGCTGTGCCTCTGAGGTGGGAGAGCCAACTTCAGGACACTGGTCCACAAGAGACCTCCCAGCTCCACATATCAAACAGCGAACATCTCCCAGAGATCTCCATCTCAACACCAGCATCCAGCTTCACTCAACGACCAGCAAACTACAGTGCTGGACACCCTATGCCAAACAACTAGCAAGACAGGAACACAATCCCTACCATCAGCAGACAGGCTGCCTAAAATCATAGTAAGTACAAAGACACCCCAAAACACACCACCAGACATGGACCCACCCACCAGAAAGACAAGATCCAGCCTCATCCACCAGAACACAGGCACTATAGTGTCCCCTCCACCAGGAAGCCTACACAACCCACTGAAACAACCTTAGCCACTGGGGACAGACACCAAAAACAACGGGAACTACGAACCTGCAGCCTGCAAAATGGAGACCCCAAACACAGTAAGATAAGCAAAATAAGAAGACAAAGAAACACACAGCAGATGAAGGAACAAGGTAAAAACCCACCAGAAAAAACAAATGAAGAGGAAATAGCAGTCTACCTGAAAAAGAATTCAAAATTATAGTAAAGATGATCCAACATCTTGGAAATAGAATAGAGAAAATGCAAGAAACATTTAACAAGCACTTAGAAGAACTAAAGATGAAACAAACAACGATGAACAACACAATAAATGAAATTAAAAATACTCTAAATGTGATCAATAGCAGAATAACTGAGGAAGAAGAACGGATAAGTGACCTGGAAGATAAAATAGTGGAAATAACTACTGCAGAGCAGAATAAAGAAAAAAGAATGAAAAGATCTGAGGACAGTCTCAGAGACCTCTGGAACAACATTAAATGCACCAACATTATAGGGGTTCCAGAAGAAGAAGAGAAAAAGAAAGGGACTGAGAAAATATTTGAAGAGATTATAGTTGAAAACTTCCCTAATATGGGAAAGGAAATAGTTAATCAAGTCTGGGAAGCACAGACAGTCCCATACAGGATAAATCCAAGGAAAAATATGCCAACACACATATTAATCAAACTGTCAAAAATTAAATACAAAGAAAACATATTAAAAGCAGCAAGGGAAAAATAACACACAAGGGAATCCCCATAAGGTTAACAGCTGATCTTTCAGCAGAAACTCTGCAAGCCAGAAGGGACTGGCAGGACATATTTAAAGTGATGAAGGAGAAAAACCTGCAATCAAGATTACTCTACCCAGCAAGGATCTCATTCAGATTTGATGGAGAAATTAAAACCTTTACAGACAAGCAAAAGCTGAAAGAGTTCAGCACCACCAAACCAGCTTTACAACAAATGGTAAAGGAACTACTCTAGGCAATAAACACAAGAGAAGGAAAAGACCTATAATAACGAACCCAAAACAATTAAGAAAATGGGAATAGTCACATACATATTGATAATTACCTTAAATGTAAATGGCCTAAATGCTCCCACCAAAAGACACAGATTGGCTGAATGGATACAAAAACAAGACCCATATATATGCTGTCTACAAGAGACCCACTTCAGACCTAGAGACACATACAGACTGAAAGTAAGAGGATGGAAAAAGATATACCATGCAAATGGAAACCAAAAGGAAGCTGGAGTAGCAATTCTCGTATCACACAAAATAGACTTTAAAAGAAAGACTATTAGAAGAGACAAAGAAGGACACTACATAATGATCAAGGGATCGATCCAAGAAGAAGATATAACAACAGTAAATATTTATGCACCCAACATAGGAGCACCTCAATACATAAGGCAAATACTAACAGCCATAAAAGGGGAAATCGACAGTAACCCATTCACAGTAGGGGACGTTAACACCCCACTTTCACCAATGGACAGATAATCCAAAAGCAAATTAAATAAGGAAACACAAGCTTTAAGTGATACATTAAACAAGATGGACTTAATTGATATTTATAGGACATTCCATCCAAAAACAACAGAATACACATTCTTCTCAAGTGCTCATGGAACATTCTCCAGGATAAATCATATCTTGGGTCACAAATCAAGCCTTGGTAAATTTAAGAAAACTGAAATTATATAATGTATCTTTTCCGACCACAATGCTATGAGACTAGATATCAATTACAGGAAAAGATCTGTAAAAAATATACACACATGGAGGCTAAACAATATACTACTTAATAACGAAGTGATCACTGAAGAAACCAAAGAGGAAATCAAAAAATACCTAGAAACAAATGACAATAGAGACAGGATGCCCCAAAACCTATGGGATGAAGCAAAAGTAGTTCTAAGACAGAAGTTTATAGCAATAAAATCCTACCTTAAGAAACAGGAAGAGGGAAGGCGGAAGATGGCGGAAGAGTAAGACGCGGAGATCACCTTCCTCCCCACAGATACACCAGAAATACATCTACACGTGGAACAACTCCTACAGAACACCTACTGAAGGCTGGCAGAAGACCTCAGACCTCCCAAAAGGCAAGAAACTCCCCATGTACCTGGGTAGGGCAAAAGAAAAAACAGAGACAAAAGAATAGGGACGGCACCTGCACCAGTGGGAGGGAGCTGTGAAGGAGGAAAAGTTTCCACACTCTAGGAAGCCCCTTCGCGGGTGGAGACTGCGGGAGGCGGAGGGGGGAGCTTCGAAGCTGCGGAGGAGTGCACAGCAACGGGTGCGGAGGGCAAAGCGGGGAGATTCCCGCACAGAGGATCGGTGCCGACCGGCACTCACCAGCTCGAGAGGCTTGTCTGCTCACCCGCCGGGGCGGGCGGGGCTGCGAGCTGAGGCCGGAGCGCAGGGAGAGGACTGGGGTTGGCGGCTTGAACACAGCCTGAAGGGGTTAGTGCACCACAGCTAGCCGGGAGGGATTCCGGGGAAAACCCTGCACCTGCAGAAGAGGCAGGAGACTTTTCCTTCCCTCTTTGTTTCCTGGGGCGTGAGGAGAGGGGTTTAAGAACGCTGCTTAAAGGAACTCCAGAGACGGGCGCGAGCCGCGGCTAAAAGCGCGAACCCCAGAGACGGGCGCGAGCCGCGGCTGAAAGCGCGGACCCCAGAGACGGGCGCGAGCCGCGGCTGAAAGCGCGGAATCCAGAGACGGGCGCGAGCCGCGGCTGAAAGCGCGGAATCCAGAGGCGGGCGCAAGCCGCGGCTGAAAGCGCGGACCCCAGAGGCGGGCGGGAGAAGTTAGGGCTGCTGCTGCCGCCACCGAGGGGCCTGTGTGCGAGCACGGGTCACTCTCCACACCCCTCTTCCGCGGAGCCTGTGCAGCCCGCCACTGCCGGGTTCCCGGGATCCAGGGACAACTTCCCCGGGAGAGCGCACATTGCGCCTCAGGCTGGTGCAAAGTCACGCCGGCCTTTGCCACCGCAGGCCCGCCCCGCACTCTGTGCCCCTCCGTCCCCGCCGGCCTGAGTGCGCCAGAGCCCCCAATCAGCGGCTCTTTTAACCCCATCCTGTCTGAGCAAAAGACAGACGCCCTCCAGCGATCTACACGCAGAGGCAGGGCCAAATCCAAAGCTTAGCCCTGGGAGCTGTGAGAACAAAGAAGAGAAAGGGAAATCTCTCCCAGCAGCCTCAGAAGCAGCGGATTAAAGCTCCACAATCAACTTGATGTACCCTGCATCTGTGGAATACCTGAATAGACAACCAATCATCCCAAATTAAGGAAGTGGACTTTAGGAGCAAGATCTATGATTTTTTCCCCTTTCCTCTTTTTGTGAATGTGTATGTGTATGCTTCTGTGTGAGATCTTGTCTGTATAGTCTTGCTTCCACCATTTGTCCTAGGGTTCTATCCGTCCATGTTTTTTTTTTTTTTTAATTTTTTTTTCTTAATAATTAATTTTAAAAACCTTATTATACTTTACCTTCGTTCTTTCTTTCTTTCTTTCTGTCCTTCCTTCCCTCCTTTAGACAACGAATCATCCCAAATTGAGGAGGTGGTCTCTGACAGCAAGATTTAGGATTTTTCCCCATTTACCTCTTTTAGTGAGGGTGTATGTGTATGCTTCTGTGTAAGATTTTGTCGGTATAGCTTTGCTTCCAACATTTGTCCTAAGGTTCTTTCCGTCCCTTTTTTTTTTTTTTTCTTCTAAATAAGAATTTTTTAATTCAATAACTTTATTATACTTTATTTTATTTTTACTGTATCTTCTTTCTTTCTGTCTTTTTTCCTTCTTTCCCTCCTTCCTTCCTTCCTCCCTCCCTCCCTCCTTTCTTTCCTTCTTGCCTTCTTTCCTTCTTTGCTTCTTTCTTTCTTTCTTCCTTCCTTCCAACCCTCCTTTCCTTCTTTCTTTCCTCATACTTCTACTAATTCCCTCTACTTTTTTTCCCTTTTATCCTGAGCCTGTGGATGAAAAGCTTTTGGTGCTCCAGCCAGGAGGCAGGGCTCTGCCTCTGAGGTAGGACAGCCAACTTCAGGACACTGATCAACAAGAGACCTCCCAGCTCCACATAATATCAAACGGCGAAAATCTCCCAGAGACCTCCATCTTAACACCAGCACCCAGCTTCACTCAACGACCAGCAAGCCACAGTGCTGGAAAACCTATGCCAAACAACTAGCAAAACAGGAACACAACCCCACCCATTAGCAGAGAGGCTGCCTGAAATCATAATAAGGCCACAGACACCCCCAAACACACCACCAGACGTGAACCTGCCCACTAGAGAGACAAGATCCAGCCTCATCCACCACAACACAGGCACTAGCCCCCTCCACCAGGAAGCCTACACAACCCACTGAACCAACCTTAGCCACTGGAGACAGACATCAAAAACAGGAGGAACTACAAACCTGCAGCCTGCAAAAGGAGACCCCAAACACAGTAAGATAAGCAAAATGAGAAGACAGAAAAACACACAGCAGATAAAGGAGCAAGATAAAAATGCACCAGACCTAACAAATGAAGAGGAAATAGGCAGTCTACCTGAAAGAGAATTCAGAATAATGATAGTAAGGTTGATCCGAAATCTTGGAGATAGAATGGACAATAGATTGGACAAAATGCAAGAATCAGTTAACAAGGACCTAGAAGACTAAAGATGAAACAAGCAACGATGAACAACACAATAAATGAAATTAAAAGTACTCTAGATGGGATCAATAGCAGAATAACTGAGGCAGAAGAACGGATAAGTGACCTGGAAGATAAAATAGTGGAAATAACTACTGCAGAGCAGAATAAAGAAAAAAGAATGAAAAGAACTGAGGACAGTCTCAGAGACCTCTGGGACAACATTAAACGCACCAACATTCGAATTATAGGGGTTCCAGAAGAAGAAGAGAAAAAGAAAGGGACTGAGAAAATATTTGAAGAGATTATAGTTGAAAACTTCCCTAATATGGGAAAGGAAATAGTTAATCAAGTCCAGGAAGCACAGAGAGTCCCATACAAGATAAATACAAGGAGAAATACGCCAAGACACATATTAATCAAACTGTCAAAAATTAAATACAAAGAAAGCATATTAAAAGCAGCAAGGGAAAAACAACAAATAACACATAAGGGAATCCCCATAAGGTTAACAGCTGATCTCTCAGCAGAAACCCTACAAGCCAGAAGGGAGTGGCAGGACATACTGAAAGTGATGAAGGAGAAAAACATGCAGCCAAGACTACTCTACCCAGCAAGGATCTCATTCAGATTTGATGGAGAAATTAAAACCTTTACAGACAAGCAAAAGCTGAGAGAGTTCAGCACCACCAAACCAGCTTTACAACAAATGCTAAAGGATCTTCTCTAGGCAAGAAACACAAGAGAAGGAAAAGACCTATAATAACAAACCCAAAACAATTTAGAAAATGGGAATAGGAACATACATATCTATAATTACCTTAAATGTAAATGGCCTAAATGCTCCCACCAAAAGACACAGATTAGCTGAATGGATACAAAAACAAGACCCTTATATATGCTGTCTACAAGAGACCCACTTCAGACCTAGAGACACATACAGACTGAAAGTAAGGGGATGGAAAAAGATATTCCATGCAAATGGAAGCCAAAAGAAAGCTGGAGTAGCAATTCTCATATCAGACAAAATAGACTTTAAAATAAGGACTATTAAAAGAGACAAAGAAGGACACTACATAATGATCAAGGGATCGATCCAAGAAGAAGATATAACAATTGTAAATATTTATGCACCCAACATAGGAGCACCTCAATACATAAGGCAAATACTAACAGCCATAAAAGGGGAAATCGACAGTAACACATTCATAGTAGGGGACTTAAACACCCCACTTTCACCAATGGACAGATCATCCAAAATGAAAATAAATAAGGAAACACAAGCTTTAAATGATACATTAAACAAGATGGACTTAATTGATATTTATAGGACACTCCATCCAAAAACAACAGAATACACATTTTTCTCAAGTGCTCATGGAACATTCTCCAGGATAGATCATATCTTAGGTCACAAATCAAGCCTTGGTAAATTTAAGAAAATTGAAATTGTATCAAGTATCTTTTCTGACCACAACGCCATGAGACTAGATATCAATTACAGGAAAAGATCTGTAAAAAATACAAACACATGGAGGCTAAACAATACACTACTTAATAATGAAGAGATCACTGAAGAAATCAAAGAGGAAATCAAAAAATACCTAGAAACAAATGACAATGGAGACACAACGACCCAAAACCTATGGGATGCAGCAAAAGCAGTTCTAAGGGGGAAGTTTATAGCAATACAAGCCCACCTTAAGAAGCAGGAAACATCTCGAATAAACAACCTAACCTTGCACCTCAAGCAATTAGAGAAAGAAGAACAAAAAAACCCCAAAGCTAGCAGAAGGAAAGAAATCATAAAAATCAGATCAGAAATAAATGAAAAAGAAATGAAGGAAACAATAGCAAAGATCAATAAAACTAAAAGCTGGTTCTTTGAGAAGATAAACAAAATAGATAAACCACTAGCCAGACTCATCAAGAAAAAAAGGGAGAAGACTCAAATCAATAGAATTAGAAATGAAAAAGGAGAGGTAACAACTGACATGGCAGAGATAAAAGAGATCATGAGAGATTACTACAAGCACCTCTATGCCAATAAAATGGACAATCTGGAAGAAATGGACAAATTCTTAGAAATGCACAACCTGCCAAGACTGAATCAGGAAGAGATAGAAAATATGAACAGACCAATCACAAGCACTGAAATTGAAACTGTGATTAAAAATCTTCCAACAAAGAAAAGCCCAGGACCAGATGGCTTCACAGGCGAATTCTATCAAACATTTAGAGAAGAGCTAACACCTATCCTTCTCAAACTCTTCCAAAATATAGCAGAGGGAGGACCACTCCCTAACTCCTTCTACGAGGCCACCATCACCTTGATACCAAAACCAGACAAGGATGTCACAAAGAAAGAAAACTACAGGCCAATATCACTGATGAACATAGATGCAAAAATCCTCAACAAAATACTAGCAAACAGAATCCAACAGCACATTAAAAGGATCATACACCATGATCAAGTGGGGTTTATTCCAGGAATGCAAGGATTCTTCAATATACGCAAATCTATCAATGTGATAAACCATATTAACAAATTGAAGGAGAAAAACCATATGATCATCTCAATAGATGCAGAGAAAGCTTTTGACAAAATTCAACACCCATTTATGATAAAAACCCTGCAGAAAGTAGGCATAGAGGGAACTTTCCTCAACATAATAAAGGCCATATATGACAAGCCCACAGCAAACATCATCCTCAATGGTGAAAAACTGAAAGCATTTCCACTAAGATCAGGAACAAGACAAGGTTGCCCACTCTCACCACTATTATTCAACACTGTTTTGGAAGTTTTAGCCACAGCAATCAGAGAAGAAAAGGAAATAAAAGGAATCCAAATTGGAAAAGAAGAAGTAAAGCTGTCACTGTTTGCAGATGACATGATCCTATACATAGAGAACCCTAAAGGTGCTACCAGAAAACTACTAGAGCTAATCAATGAATTTGGTAAAGTGGCAGGATACAAAATTAATGCACAGAAATCTCTGGCATTCCTATATACTAATGATGAAAAATCTGAAAGTGAAATCAAGAAAACACTCCCATTTACCATTGCAACAAAAAGAATAAAATATCTAGGAATAAACCTACCTAAGGAGACAAAAGACCTGTATGCAGAAAATTATAAGACACTGATGAAAGAAATTAAAGATGATATAAATAGATGGAGAGATATACCATGTTCTTGGATTGGAAGAATCAACATTGTGAAAATGACTCTACTACCCAAAGCGATCTATAGATTCAATGCAATCCCTATCAAACTACCACTGGCATTTTTCACAGAACTAGAACAAAAAATTTCACAATTTGTATGGAAACACAAAAGACCCCGAATAGCCAAAGCAATCTTGAGAATGAAAGAAGGAACTGGAGGAATCAGGCTCCCTGACTTCAGACTATACTACAAAGCTACAGTCATCAAGACGGTATGGTACTGGCACAAAAACAGAAAGATAGATCAATGGAACAGGATAGAAAGCCCAGAGATAAACCCATGCACATATGGACACCTTATCTTTGATAAAGGTGGCAGTAATGTACAATGGAGAAAGGACAGCCTCTTCAATAAGTGGTGCTGGGAAAACTGGACACTTACATGTAAAAGTATGAGATTAGATCACTCCCTAACACCATACACAAAAATAAGCTCAAAATGGATTAAAGACCTAAATGTAAGGCCAGAAACTATCAAACTCTTAGAGGAAAACATAGGCAGAACACTCTATGACATAAATCAAAGCAAGATCCTTTCTGACCCACCTCCTAGAGTAATGGAAATAAAAACAAAAATAAACAAATGGGACCTAATGAAACTTCAAAGCTTTTGCACAGCAAAGGAAACCATAAACAAGACCAAAAGACAACCCTCAGAATGGGAGAAAATATTTGCAAATGAAGCAACCGACAAAGGATTAATCTCCAAAATTTACAAGCAGCTCATGCAGCTCAATAACAAGAAAACAAACAACCCAATCCAAAAATGGGCAGAAGACCTAAATAGACATTTCTCCAAAGAAGATATACAGACTGCCAACAAACACATGAAAGAATGCTCAACATCATTAATCATTAGAGAAATGCAAATCAAAACTACAATGAGATATCATCTCACACCAGTCAGAATGGCCATCATCAAAAAATATAGAAACAATAAATGCTGGAGAGGGTGTGGAGAAAAGGGAACCCTCTTGCACTGCTGGTGGGAATGTGAATTGGTTCAGCCACTATGGAGAACAGTATGGAGGTTCCTTAAAAAACTACAAATAGAACTACCATATGACCCAGCAATCCCACTACTGGGCATATACCCTGAGGAAACCAAAATTCAAAAAGAGTCATGTACCAAAATGTTCATTGCAGCTCTATTTACAATAGCCCGGAGATGGAAACAACCTAAGTGCCCATCATCGGATGAATGGATAAAGAAGATGTGGCACATATATACAATGGAATATTACTCAGCCATAAAAAGAAACGAAATTGAGCTATTTGTAATGAGGTGGATAGACCTAGAGTCTGTCATACAGAGTGAAGTAAGTCAGAAAGAAAAAGACAAATACCGTATGCTAACACATATATATGGAATTTAAGAAAAAAATGTCATGAAGAACCTAGGGGTAAAGCAGGAATAAAGACACAGACCTCTTAGAGAACGGACTTGAGGTTATGGGGAGGGGGAAGGGTGAGCTGTGACAGGGCGAGAGAGAGTCATGGGCATATACACACTAACAAACGCAGTAAGGTAGATAGCTAGTGGGAAGTAGCCGCATGGCACAGGGATATTGGCTCGGTGCTTTGTGACAGCCTGGAGGGGTGGGATGGGGAGGGTGGGAGGGAGGGAGACGCAGGAGGGAAGACATATGGGAACATATGTTTATGTATGACTGATTCACTTTGTTATAAAGCAGAAACTAACACACCATTGTAAAGCAATTATACCCCAATAAAGATGTTAAAAAAAAAAAAAAAGGGAAAAAAAAAAAAAAAAAAGGAAAACTTTTAAAGAAAAAAAAAAAAAAAAAAAAAGAAACAGGAAACATCTCAAATAAAAAACCTTATATTGCACCTAAAGCAATTAGAGAAAGAAGAACAAAAAACCCCAAAGTTAGCAGAAGGAAAGAAATAATAAAAATCAGATCAGAAATAAATGAAAAAGAGATGAAGGAAACGATAGCAAAGATAATAAAACTAAAAGGTGGTTCTCTGAGAACATAAACGAAATTGATAAACCATTAGCCAGAATCATCAAGAAAAAAAGGGAGAAGACTCAAATCAATAGAATTAGAAATGAAAAAGGAGAAGTAACAACAGACACTGCAGAAATACAAACTATTATGAGAGATTACAACAAGCAATTCTATGCCAATAAAATGGACAACCTGGAAGAAATGGACAAATTCTTAGAAATGCACAACCTGCCAAGACTGAATCAGGAAGAAATAGAAAATATGAACAGACTGATCACAAGCACTGAAATTGAAACTGTGATTAAAAATCTTCCAACAAACAAAAGCCCAGGACCAGATGGCTTCACAGGCAAATTCTATCAAACATTTGGAGAAGAGCTAACACCTACACTTCTCAAACTCTTCCAAAATATAGCAGAGGGAGAAACACTCCCAAACTCATTCTATGAGGCCACCATCACCTTGATACCAAAACCAGACAAGGATGTCACAAAGAAAGAAAACTACAGGCCAATATCACTGATGAACATAGACGCAAAAATCCTCAACAAAATACTAGCAAACAGAATCCACAGCACATTAAAAGGATCATACACCATGATCAAGTGGGGTTTATTCCAGGAATGCAAGGATTCTTCAATATACGCAAATCAATCAATGTGATAAACCATATTAACAAATTGAAAGATAAAATCCATATGATCATCTCAATACATGCAGAGGAAGCTTTCGACAAAATTCAACACCCATTTATGATAACAACCCTCCCGAAAGTAGGCATAGAGGGAACTTTCCTCAACATAATAAAGGCCATATACGACAAACCCACAGCCAACATTGTCCTCAATGGTGAAAAACTGAAAGCATTTCCACTAAGATCAAGAACAAGACAAGGTTGCCCACTCTCACCACTCTTATTCAACATACTTTTGGAAGTTTTAGCCACAGCAATCAGAGAAGAAAAGGAAATAAAAGGAATCCAAATCGGAAAAGAAGAAGTAAAGCAGTCACTGTTTGCAGATGACACCATACTATAAAAAGAGAATCCTAAAGAGGCTACCAGAAAACTACTAGAGTTAATCAATGAAATTGGTAAAGTAGCAGGATACAAAATTAACGCACAGAAAACTCTAGCATTCCTATACACTAATGATAAAAAATCTGGAAGTGAGATCAAGAAAACACTCCCATTTACCATTGCAACCAAAAGAATAAAATATCTAGGAATACACCTACCTAAGGAGACAAAAGACCTGTATGCCAAAAATTGTAAGACACTGTTGAAAGAAATTAAAGATGATACAAATAGATGGAGAGATATATACCATGTTCTTGGATGAAAGAATCAACATAGTGAAAATGACTCTACTACCCAAAGCAATCTACAGATTCAATGCAATCCCTATCAAACTACCACTGGCATTTTTCACAGAACCAGAACAAAAAATTTCACAATTTGTATGGAAACACAAAAGACCCTGAAAAGCCAAAGCAATCTTTTATTTATTTATTTATTTATTTATTTATTTATTTATTTATTTTATTTTCTTGCAGTACGCAGGCCTCTCACTGTTGTGGCCTCTCCCATTGCGGAGCACAGGCTCTGGACGTGCAGGCTTAGCGGCCATGGCTCATAGGCCCAGCCGCTCTGCGGCATGTGGGATCTTGCCGGACTGGGGCACGAAGCCGTGTCCCCTGCATCGGCAGGCGGACTCTCAACCACTGCGCCACCAGGGAAGCCCCAAAGCAATCTTGAGAACGAACAATGGAGCTGGAGGGATCAGGATCCCTGACTTCAGACTATACTACAATGCTACAGTAATCAAGAAAGTATAGTGGGCTTCCCTGGTGGCGCAGTGGTTGAGAATCTGCCTACCAATGCAGCCGACACGGGTTCAAGCCCTGGTCTGGGAAGATCCCACATGCCGCGGAGCAATTAGGCCCGTGAGCCACAACTACTGAGCCTGCGCGTCTGGAGCCTGTGCTCTGCAACAGGAGAGGCCGCGATAATGAGAGGCCCGTGCACCGCGATGAAGAGTGGCCCCCGCTTGCCACAACAGGAGAAAGCCCTCGCACAGAAACGAAGACCCAACACAGCCATAAATAAATAAATTTTAAAAAAAGAAAGTATGGTACTGGTACAAAAGCAGAAATATAGATAAATGGAACAGGATAGAATGCCCAGAGATAAATCCACACACATATGGTCACCTTATCTTTGATAAAGGAGGCAAGAATATACAGTGGAGAAAAGACAGCCTCTTCAATAAATGATGCTGGTGAAACTGGACAGGTACATATAAAAGTATGAAATTAGAACACTCCCTAACACCATACACAAAAATAAGCTCAAAATGGATTAAAGACCTAAATGTAAGGCCAGACAGTATCAAACTCTTAGAGGAAAACATAGGCAGAACACTCTATGACATAAATCACAGCAAGATCCTTTTTGACTCACCTCCTAGAGAAATGGAAACAAAAATAAACAAATGGGACCTAATGAAACTTCAAAGCTTTTGCACAGCAAAGGAAACCATAAACAAGACAAAAAGACAACCCTCAGAATGGGACAAAATATTTGCATATGAAGCAAGTGACAAAGGATTAATCTCCAAAATTTACAAGCAGCTCATGCAGCTCAATAACAAAAAAACAAACAACCCAATCCAAAATGGGCAGAAGACCTAAATAGACATTTCTCTAAAGAAGATATACAGACTGCCAACAAACACATGAAAGAATGCTCAACATCACTAATCATTAGAGAAATGCAAATCAAAACTACAATGAGGTATCATCTCACATCAGTCAGAATGGCCATCATCAAAAAATCTAGAAACAAGAAATGCTGGAGAGGGTGTGGAGAAAAGGGCACACTCTTGCACTGTTGGTGGGAATGTATATTGATACAGCCACTATGGAGAACAGTATGGAGGTTCCTTTAAAAACTACAAATAGAACTACCATACGACCCAGCAATCCCACTACTGGGCATATACCCTGAGAAAACCATAATTCAAAAAGAGTCATGTACCACAATGTTCATTGCAGCTCTATTTACAATACGCAGGACATGGAAACAACCTAAGTGTCCATCTACAGATGAGTGGATAAAGAAGATGTGGCAAATATATACAATGGAATATTACTCAGCCATAAAAGAAACGAAATTGAGTTATTTGTAGTGAGGTGGATGGACTTAGAGTCTGTCATACAGAGTGAAGTTAGTCAGAAAGAGAAAAACAAATACCGTATGCTAACACATATATATGGAATCTAAGAAAAAAAAATGGAAAGTCATGAAGAACCTAGGGGTAAGACGGGAATATGGACACAGACCTGCTAGAGAATGGACTTGAGGATATGGGGAGGGGGAAGGGTAAGCTGTGACAAAGTGAGAGAGTGGCATGGACATATATACACTACCAAATGTAAAACAGATAGCTAGTGGGAAGCAGCTGCATAGCACAGGGAGATCAGCTCAGTGCTTTGTGACCACCTAGAGGGGTGGGATAGGGAAGGAGGGAGGGATGGAGACGCAAGAAGGAAGAGAAATGGGAACATATGTTTATGTATAACTGATTCACTTTGTTATAAAGCAGAAACTAACACACCATTGTAAAGCAATTATACTCCAATAAAGATGTTAAAAAAAAAGAGTTGCAGAAATATATGGATTGCAAATAAGCATATGAAAAGGTATTGAATATTATTAGCATTGGGGAAATTCAAATTAAAACCATGATGAGATACCACTACAGACATGTATGAATGGCTGAAGTAAATAGTATTTAAAATGGCAAGTGCTGATGAGGATTTGGAGCAACTGAAACTTTTATACATTGCTGGTAAGAAGGCAAAACAGTACAATCACCTTGGAATACAGTTTGGCAGTTTCCTATAATGATAAAGAGTAAATTTATAATTTTTTACATCAATCCCTCATCTAGTTATTTACTGAGAGAAATGAAAACTTATAATCACAGAAAACCCTATACATGAATGTTTACTGCAACTCTATTCATAATCACCAATGTCTTTCAGCAAGTGAAAGAATAAACAGTAGTACATTGATACAATGGAATGTGACTCAGCGATGAAAAGGAATGACCTGTTGAGCTTGCTGCAAATTGAACAAATCTCAAATGCATTATGCCGAGGGAAGAAAGCAAGTCTCAAAAGTACATGCTATATGATTCACTCACATAACATTTTCAGAAAGATAAACCTTTAGGGGCTTCCCTGGTGGTGCAGTGGTTAGGAATCCACCTGCCAGTGCAGGGGACACGGGTTCGAGCCCTGGTCTGGGAAGACCCCACATGCCACGGAGCAACTAAGCCCATGTGCCACAACCACTGATCCTGTGCTCTAGAGACCATGAGCTACAACTACTGAGCCCACATGCCACAACTACTGAAGCCTGCGTGCCTAGAGCCTGTGTTCTGCAACAAGAGAAGCCATCGCAATAAGAAGCCTGTGCACCGCAATGAAGAGCAGCTCCCCCTTGCCGCAACTAGAGAAAGCCTGCATGCAGCAATGAAGACCCAACACAACCAAAAATAAATAAATTTATTTTTTAAAAAACAAGATAAACCTTTAAACATTTAGTGACAAAAAAAAGAAGAGATCAGTGGTTACCAGGTGCTAGAGATAGACAGAGTATAAATTCAAAGGGATAACATGAAAGTTATTTTGGGGTTAATAGAACTAACTGTTCTGTATCTTCACTGTGGTGGTAGTTACATGAGTCTATATATATATGCTAAAATAGAACTGTCCACCCAAAAAAAGGTCAATTTTATTATAAGAAATACTCTTCTAAATTAACTCATAAATCAAATGGAGATGTTGGAATGTAAACTAGAAAATATTCTGAACTGAATGACAGTGAAAATATACTAAAACTTATGGGATGTACCTAAAGCTATAATTAGAGGAAAATTCATAATTATATATTAATATATTAGAAAAGGAGAAAAATTCAAAACCAATGAGCTAAACATCCTTCTCAAGATGGTAGAAAATGAACAGCACATTAAACCTAAAGAAACTAAAAGGAGAAAATGTAAGAATTAGAATAATAATAAGAATTAATGAAAACAAATACACACATAATACAAAGAAAGCCAAAGGTTGGTTGCTTGTAAAAACTAATAAAATTGATAAATTCCCAACAAGATTGATTAAGAAAAAAATGGAAAGCACAAAAAATAGATATTAGGATGGAAAAAGAATTATTGCCACATAATTAATAATATATACAGAAAATCTTGATAGATTATAAAAAATTTTATGTCAAAAGAATTGAAGAGGGGCTTCCCTGGTGGCGCAGTGGATGAGAGTCTGCCTGCCGAGGCAGGGGACATGGGTTCGTGCCCCAGTCCAGGAAGATCCCACATGCCGCGGAGCAGCTGGGCCCGTGAGCCATGGCCGCTGAGCCTGAGCGTCCGGAGCCTGTGCTCCGCAGCGGGAGAGGCCACAACAGTGAGAGGCCTGCATACCGCAAAAAAAAAATTGAAGATTTAGAGGAAATGAACAAATTCGTAGAAAAAAAATTTAACTTGCCAAAACTGATACAGAAAGAAAGAGAAATCTAATTAGTCCTATAACCATTAAAGAAATTAAATCTACAAAATAATCTTTAGATCAACTGGCCTCACTTGTGAATCGTACCAAACATATAAGGAAGAAATAACACTGAAATTACACAAACTCTTCAGCAATATAGAAAAAAAGGATACATTCTCTGACTCTTCAACTGATAAATGGATAATAATTCGTGCTACATCCATAAAACAAAGTACTACTTAGCAATATAAAGGAACAAACTGATACATGTATCAGCCTAAATGTATCTCAAAAGCATTACACTAAGTGAAAGAAGCCAGATGCAAGAGGCTACATACTGTATGACTCAGTTTCTGTGATATTAAGAAAAGGTAGAACTTTGCAGTTTGACAAGGTCTGGAAGTGGGGTAAGGATACTGCACACAGAGTATGAGGAAACTTTTTAGGGTTATGGAAATACTACATATCTTGACTGTGATCAGAGTTACATAACTGTATAGTTTGTTAAAGCTCAGAGAACAATATATCTAAGAAGTGAATTTTACCGCATGTAAATTATATCTCAATAAATCTGACAAAGACAAAACCTAATATAGCAATAAAAGTATAGGAAAATTTCTAGAAACAGTATCAAAGTAAATATTTTAAGCAGACATTGCTCTGTTAGTTTCAGGAGCACACATCTTGTGATAAAATATCAACACAACTCCTCTGGGCTTAGGTTAAGCCATGACAATTTTTCAAATTAACTTTGCAGCTACAAATTTACTGCACCTAACACTACTGACTGATGGATGAAATCTAAACATCTTTAAATTAGAGTAAAAATCTAATAGTTACTTATCAATTTGAGCAATTGTATATATGTATTTACATAAAAGCACTACTCATTTGTCTAGATAGCTGTGAATGATGAAAACATATTTTTTTCTACTCTTATCTTCCACCATTTTTGTGGATTTAATTTCTAAGCAGTCACAATATAGGTTTTAACTTGGCTTATTACAAATACACATTACTTTTCAAAATCTGATACCTACCAGTTTCTTTTGCTAATGTGGAATGCCCTCCTTTATCTTTCTCAAGAAAAAGAAGCTAAGACTGCAACATGACAATCAAATTGATTTTCAGGATCTACTTCCAGGTGGCCTGTCACGGGCTGACACATCCACAGGGGCCAAAGGGTGCCATTTCAAAATCCCCTCTAAGAGTTCAGAAAGAATTAAAACAGCAGCACTCATTGTTTTAATTCCCTAACTGTAATTGCTGTGTTAGTGATCACCACAAATATACTAGCATTTAAAAAGTGCTTTATGTCTATACCCGCAAGATCCAGTCTCTGAGATGCATCCCAATCTTCCTGTAGTTATGCACTATCTCAGAACCAAAGGACCACATCCTGAGCACTAAATGAAAAGCATTAACCCCAAACACACCATCTGGAGTCTTTCTTTTATTATATACTTTCACTGCCTTGAAATGTAAGATATGTTAACAGCACTTACATGAATGGAATGTATTACAACTCACTCTGCTTTAGTGGAAAAGTGTACCCCATAACTAAATCTATCCAAAGAGATATATGTTATTCCTATTGTCTGGCTACATACACTCCATTTACTAGGATATTAAAAATATTTAAACCAACCACCTTAAAACTGTCCTATAATATCACATTAGGATATTAAAAAAAATTTCACATAGATATGTATTTCTCAACCTTTGCTTTTTAATCAAAAGAGGTTAAACTTCTGTTTCTCTCCTTGTGCTGACCAAGATTTAATGAAATGTCAATCACATAGAATTATGGTTTATTCCAACCTGTTTTATTTTAGACATGCTATTGCAATGGTCACTAGTCTGGGAAGAAAGCCTATGAGAACTGAATAAACTAGACCTTTTTTTTTTTTAATATTGAACAGATTGCTTCTATTCGGATCAAAATGATTCATATCTGAGATACTCAACATGCTTACAATGAGGTATAAATTAGAATTATTGTTGAGTAATTATAAGCAACAGCTTAGCTTTTAGGGGAACTGCCTTTTTATTTAGGAAGAAAAAACTTGGCTGGCACTCCAAGTTTATTCCGTCTACATCTCTCTAAAAATAGTGTAGAATTTTTACCTTACAAAACCATACGTAACCTAACTAAAGGCAAAGCACCAAGGCCTTCGGCAAAAAATCTCTATGGAATGGTATATTTAAATCTAGTAGTTTGCTCTATAACCACGTACTAAATCAACAGAGTAGGTGATACCAACTAAGATCCTGAAATAAACTAAACTAGGCAAGAAGAATCATCAGTGAGGACTGGAATTTTTAATCAGTATTTAAAATATAATTCCTAGAAGTGACATACACCTTTTTAAACAACTGATGCTAAATGATATTAATTGCAGAATGATTGATAACATTTAAAGTACAGAAACGGATGGAGAAAGTTCAGTACACTTTTTAAAAATGTAGTCTACTGTATATATGCTGTCTACAAGACACCCACTTCAGACCTAGGGACACATACAGACTGAAAGTGAGGGGATTGAAAAATATATTCTATGCAAATGGATATCAAAAGAAACCTGGAGTAGCAATTCTCATATCAGACAAAATAGACTTTAAAACAAAGACGATTAGAAGAGATAAAGAAGGACACTACATAATGATCAAGGGATCAATAGAAGAAGAAGATATAACAACTGTAAATACTTACACACCCAACATAGGAGCACCACAATACATAAGGCAAATACTAACAGCCATAAAAGGGGAAATCGACAGTAACACAATCACAGTAGGGGACTTTAATACCCCACTTTCACCAATGGACAGATCATCCAAAATGAAAATAAATAAGGAAACACAACCTTTAAATGATACATTAAACAAGACGGACTTAATTGATATTTATAGGACATTCCATCCAAAAACAACAGAATACACTTTCTTCTCAAGTGCTCATGGAACATTCTGCAGGATAAATCATATCTTGGGTCACAAATCAGGCCTTGGTATATTTAAGAAAATTGAAATTGTATCAAGTATCTTTTCCAACCACAATGTTATGAGGCTACATATCAACTACAGGAAAAAATCTGTAAAAACTACAAACACATGGAGGCCAAACAATACACTACTTAATAACCAAGAGATCACTGAAACAATCAAAGAGGAAATCAAAAAATACCTAGAAACAAATGACAATGAAAACATGATGACCCAAAATCTATGGGATGCAGCAAAAGCAGTTCTAAGAGGGAAGCTTATAACAATACAATCCTACCTTAAAAAACAAGAAAATCTCAAATAAACAACCTAACCTTACACCTAAAGCGACTAGAGAAAGAACAGAAAAAAAACCCCAAAGTTAGCAGAAGGAAAGAAATCATAAAGATCACAGCAGAAATAAATGAAAAAGAAATGAAGAAAACAAGAGCAAAGATCAATAAAACTAAAAGCTGGTTCTTTGAGAAGATAAACAAAATTGATACACCATTAGACAGACGCATCAAGAAAAAAAGGGAGAAGACTCAAATCAATAGAATTAGAAATGAAAAAGGGGAAGTAACAACTGACACTGCAGAAATACAAAGGACAATGAGAGATTACTACAAAAAACTATATGCCAATAAAATGGAAAACCGGGAAGAAATGGACAAATTCTTAGAAATGCACAATCTTCCAAGACTGAACCAGGAAGAAATAGAAAATATGAACAGAACAATCACAAGCACTGAAATTGAAATTGTGATTAAAAGTCTTCCAAAACACAAAAGCCAGGGGCAGGAGGAACCAAGATGGCGGAGTAGAAGAACGTGCTCTCACTCCATCTTGCGAGAACACCAGAGTCACAACTAGCTACTGGGCAATCATCGATAGGAAGACACTGGAACTCACCAAAAAAGATACCCCACATCCATAGACAAAGGAGAAGCCACAATGTGATGGTAGGAGGGGCGCAATCACAGTAAACTCAAATCCCATAACTGGTGGGTGGGTGACTCACAGACTGGATAACACTTATACCACAGAAGTCCACCCACTGGAGTGAAGGTTCTGAGCCCCACATCAGGCTTCCCAACCTGGGGGTCCAGAAACAAGAGGAGGAATTCCTAGAGAATCAGACGTTGAAGCCTAGTGGCAGTTGATTGCAGGACTTCGACAGGACGGGGAAAACACAGATTACACTCATGGAGGGCACACACAAAGTAGTGTACGCATCGGGACCCACGGTAAGGAACAGTGAACACAGTGGAGACTGAATTATAATTACCTCCCGGTGTTGGAGGGTCTCCCGCAGAGGTGGGGGTTGGCAGTGGCTCACCGTGGGTACAAGGAAATTGGCAGCAGAAGTTCTGGGAAGCACTCCTTGGTGTGAGCCCTCCCAGAGTCTGCCATTAGTCCCAGCAAACAGCCCAGGTAGGCTCCAGTGTTGGGTTGCCTCAGGCCAAACAACCAACAGGGAGGGAACCCAGCCCCACCCATCAGCAGTCAAGTGGCTTAAAGTTTTACTGAGCTCTACCCACCAGAGCAACACTCGGCTCTACCCACCACCAGTCCCTCCAATCAAGCCTCTTAGATAGCCTCATCCACCAGAGGGCAGACAGCAGAAGCAAGAAGAACTACAATCTTGCAGTCTGTGGGAAAAAAACCACATTCACAAAAATATAGACAAGATGAAAAGGCAGAGGGCTAAGTACCAGATGAAGGAACAAGATAAAACCCCAGAAAAACAACTAAATGAAGTGGAGATAGGAAACTTTCCAGAAAAAGAATTCAGAACAATGTAGTGAACATGAACCAGGACCTCCAAAAAAGAATGCAGGCAAAGATCAAGAAGATGCAAGAAATGTTTACCAAAGACCTAGAAGAATTAAAGAACAAACAAACAGAGATGAACAAGACAATAACTGAAATGAAAACTACACTAGAAAGAATGAATAGCAGAATAACTGAGGCAGAAGAACGGATAAGTGACCTGGAAGACAGAATGGTGGAATTCACTGCCACGGAACAGAATAAAGAAAAAAGAATGAAAAGAAAGGAAGACAGCCTAAGAGACCTCCGGGACAACATAAAATGCAACAACATTCGCATTACAGGGGTCCCAGAAGGAGAAGAGACAGAGAAAGGACCAGAGAAAATATTTGAAGAGATTATACTCGAAAACTTCAATAACATGGGAAAGGAAATAGCCACCCAAGTCCAGGAAGTGCAGCAAGTCCCATACAGGATAAACCCAAGGAGAAATATGCCGAGACACATAGTAATCAAACTGGCAAAAATTAAAGACAAAAAAAATTATTGAAAGCAGCAAGGGAAAACCAAAAAATAACATACAAGGGAACTCCCATAAGGTTAACAGCTGATTTCTCAGCAGAAACTCTACAAGCCAGAGGGAGTGGCATGATATACTTAAAGTGATGAAAGGGAAGAACCTACAGCAAAGAGTTCTCTACCCGGCAAGGATCTCATTCAGATTCAATGGAGAAATCAAAAGCTTTACAGACAAGCAAAAGATAAGAGAATTCAGAACTACCAAACCAGCTCTACAACAAATACTAAAGGAACTTCTCTAAGTGAGAAACAGAAAAGTAGAAAAGGCCTAAAAAAACAAACCCATAACAATGAAGAAAATGGTAATAGGAACATACATATATATAATTACCTTAAATGTGAATGGATTAAATGCTCCAACCAAAAGACACAGGCTCCCTGAATGGATACAAATATAAGACCCATATATATGCTGTCTACAAGAAACCCACTTTAGACCTAAGGACACATACAGACTGAAAATGAGGGGACAGAAAAAGATATTCCATGCAAATGGAAACCAAAAGAAAGCTGGAGTAGCAATACTCATATCAGATAAAATAGATTTTTAAATAAAAGATGTTACAAGAGACAAGGAAAGACACTACATAATGATCAAGGAATCACTCCAAGAAGAAGATATAACAATTATAAATGTTATGCACCAAACATACAAGCACCTCAATATATAAGGCACATGCAGACAACCATGAAAGGAGAAATTGACAGTAACACAATAATAGAGGGCGACTTTAACACCCCACTTACACCAATGGACAGATCATCCAAACAGAAAATTAATAAGCAAACACAAGCTTTAAATAACACAACAGACCATATAGATTTAATTGAAATTTATAGGACATTGCATCCAAAACCAGCACATTACACTTTTTTCTCAAGTGCACACGGAACATTCTCCAAGATAGAGCACGTCTTGGGTCACAAAACAAGCCTCAGTAAATGTAAGAAAATTGAAATCATATAAAACATATTTTCTGATCACAATGCTATGACATTAGAAATCAATTACAGGGAAAAAAACCGTAAAAAACACAAACACATGGAGGCTAAACAATACATTACTAAATAATCAAGAGATCACTGAAGAACTCAAAGAGGAAATCAGAAAATACCTAGAGACAAATGACAATAAAAACACAACGATCCAAAACCTACGGGATGCAGCAAAACAATTCAAATAGGGAATTTTATAGCAGTACAAGCGTACCTCAAGAAAAAAGAAAAATCTCAAATAAACAATCTAAAATTATACCTAAAGGAACCAGAGAAAGAAGAACAAACAAAACCCAAAGCTAGCAGAAGGAAAGAAATCATAAAGATCAGAGCAGAAATAAATGAAATAGAAACAAAGAAAACAATAGCAAAGATCAATAAAACGAAAAGCTGGTTCTTTGAGAAGATAAACAAAATTGATAAATCATTAGCCAGACTCATCAAGAAAAAGAGGGAGAGGACTCAAGTCAATAAAATTAGAAATGAAAAAGGAGAAGTTACAACAGACACCGCAGAAATACAAAACATCCTAAGAGACCACTACAAGCAACGCTATGCCAATAAAATGGACAACAAACAGAAGTCCAACATATAAAAGTCGGGGACCAGATGGCTTCACAGATGAATTCTATCAAACATTTAAAGAGCTAACACCCATCCATCTCAAACTCTTCCAAAAAACTGCAGAGGAAGGAACACTCCCAAACTCATTCTATGAGGCCACCATCACCCTGATACCAAAAACAGACAAAGATGTCACAAACAAAGAAAACTACAGGCCAATATCACTGATGAACATAGATGCAAAACTCCTCAATAAAATACTACCAAACAGAATCCAACAGCACATTAAAAGGATCATACACCATGATCAAGTGGGATTTATCCCAGGAATGCAAGAATTCTTCAACATACACAAATCAATCAATGTGATACACCATGTTAACCAACTGAAGGAGAAAAACCATATGATCACCTCAATAGATGCAGAAAAAGCTTCTGACAAAATTCAACATCCATTTATGATAAAAACCCTCCAAAAAGTAGGCATAGAGGGAACTTATCTCAACATAATAAAGGCCATATATGACAAACACACAGCTAACATCATCCTCAATGGTGAAAAACTGAAACCATTTCCACTAAGATCAGGAACAAGACAAGGTTGCCCACTCTCACCACTATTATTCAACACAGTTTTGGAAGTTTTAGCCATAGAAATCAAAGAAGAAAAAAACATAAAAGGAATACAAATCAGAAAAGAAGAAGTAAAACTGTCACTGTTTGCAGATGACATGATACTACACATAGAATATCCTAAATATGCTACCAGAACACTACTAGCGCTAATCAAAGAATTTGGTAAAGTAGCAGGATACAAAATTAAAGTACAGAAATCTCTTGCATTCCTACACATTAATGATGAAAAATCTAAAAGTGAAATTAAGAAAACACTCCCATTTACCATTGCAACAAAAAGAATAAAATATCTAGGAATACCTACCTAAGGAGACAAAAGACCTGTATGCAGAAAATTATAAGACACTGATGAAAGAAATTAAGGATGATACAAATAGATGGAGAGATATACCATGTTCTTGGATTGGAAGAATCAACATTGTGAAAATGACTATCCTACCTAAAGCAATCTACAGATACAATGCAATCCCTATCAAACTACCAATGGCATTTTTCACAGAACTAGAACAAAAAATTTCACAATTTGTATGGAAACACAAAAGACCCCGAATAGCCAACGCAGTCTTGAGAAAGAAAAACAGAACTGGAGGAATCAGGCTTCAGGACTTCAGACTACACTACAAAGCTACAGTAATCAAGACAGTATGGTACTGGCACAAAAACAGACATATAGATCAATGGAACAGGATAGAAAGCCCAGAGATAAACCCACACACATATGGTCACCTTATCTTTGATAAAGGAGGCAAGAATATACAGTGTAGAAAAGACAGCCTCTTCAGTAAGTGGTGCTGGGGAAACTGAACAGGTACATGTAAAGGAATGAAATTAGAACACTCCCTAACACCATACACAAAAATAAACTCAAAATGGATTAAAGACCTAAATGTAAGGCTAGACACTATAAAACTCTTAGAGGAAAACATAGGCAGAACACTCTATGACGTAAATCACCACAAGATCCTTTTTCACCCACCTCCTAGAGAAAGGGAAATAAAAACAAAAATAAACAAATGGGACCTAATGAAACTTAAAAGCTTTTACACAACAAAGGAAACCATAAACAAGACGAAAAGACAACACTCCAAATGGGAGAAAATACTTGCAAATGAAGAAACTGACAAAGGATTTATCTCCAAAATTTACAAGCAGCTCATGCAGCTCAATATCAAAAAAAAAAAGATAATAACCCAATCCAAAAATGCGCAGAAGACCTAAATACACGTTTCTCCAAAGAAGATATACAGATTGCCAACAAACATGAATGAAGGCTCAACATCATTAATCATTAGAGAAATGCAAATCAAAACTACAATGAGGTATAACTTCACACCAGTCAGAACGGCCATCATCAAAAAATCTAGAAACAAGAAATGCTGGAGAGGGTGTGGAGCAAAGGGAACCCTCTTGCACTGTTGGTGGGAATGTAAATTGATACAGCCACTATCGAAAACAGTATGGAGGTTCCTTAAAAAACTAAAAATAGAACTACCATACGACCCAGCAATCCCACTCCTGGGCATATACCCAGAGAAAACAATAATTCAAAAAGAGTCATGTAGGGCTCCCCTGGTGGTGCAGTGGTTGAGAGTCCGCCTGCTGATGTAGGGGACACGGGTTCATGCCCCGATCCAGGAAGATCCCACATGATGCGGAGCAGCTGGGCCCGTGATCCATGGCCGCTGAGCCTGAGCGTCTGGAGCCTGTGCTCCGCAACGGGAGAGGCCACAACAGTGAGAGGCCCGCGTACCACAAAAAAAAAAAAAAAAAAAAAAGAGTCATGTACCACAATGTTCATTGCAGCTCTATTTACAATATCCAGGACATGGAAGCAAGTTAAGTGTCCATCAACCTATGAATGGATAAAGAAGATGTGGCACATATATACAATGGAATATTACCCAGCCATAAAAAGAGATGAAATTGAGCTATCTGTAGTGAGGTGGATGGACCTAGAGTCTGTCATACAGAGTGAAGTTAGTCAGAAAGAGAAAAACAAATACTGTATGTTAACACATATATATGGAATCTAAAAAACAAAAAGAAAATGGCAATGAAGAACCTGGGGCAAGACGGCAGTAAAGACACAGACCTACTAGAGAATGGAACTGAGGATACAGGGAGGGAGAAGGGTAAGCTGGCACAAAGTGAGAGAGTGGCATGGACATATATACACTATCAAATGTAAAACAGCTAGTCGGAAGCAGCCACATAGCACAGGAAGATCAGCTCGGTACTTTGTGACCACCTAGAGGGGTGGGATAGGGAGGGTGGAAGGGAGGGAGACACAAGAGGGAAGAGGTATGGGGATATATGTATATGTATAACTGATTCACTTTTTTATAAAGCAGAAACTAACACACCATTGTAAAGCAATTATACTGTAATAAAGATGTTAAAAAAAATAAACTGTAGTCTAGGGACTTTGATAGAAGTGATGTGTTTATGTGTGTGCACATGCACAGTTATACCAGGCATGGAGTAGTAGGAAAAAAGGAGGTTATTTTCCTAATACCCAAAATTCAATTTTACCATTTTTAAATGCTTAAAAGCTGCATTTTGTTACCTAGAAACAACTTCTAAAACGATTACTTATTCATACATTCTACAAATATTTCAGTACTTGTTATGATCCAAGAAAATATAAATACAATGTTGAATACAACAGACACGGTATGAATATGTGTAATCTGGCAATTATGAAATTTTATACAAAGCTCTCTTTTATTACAAAGCTCTCGTTCAGATTAGGTGTAGATACTATGAGTGCTAACTGCAGAGCTATTTAGCACACTCATGAGGGGCAGGAAATACTTCATAAAGGATGTGACCTCTAAAATGAGCCCAAAACATCAACAGAACTGTCAGGAGAGGTAGGGAAGAAAGAGTTTTTAACGCTGAGGGAATATTTCTTTAAAAAGGCACAAAAGTAAGAAAAAAGAATGACAGCTGAGAAACTGGTAATCACGGGAATCAATAATTAAATTTGTGTTATTCAAAAAAAACAGAATCACTACCATGTATTGAAATCCTACTACATAGTACTAGCCTCTTACACACACTGCTTCTAATCTTTACAGCTTTTCAACTATCATTATCCTAATTTTACAGAAGAAATTTAAGGCTTAACAAGAATAACTTGCCCTTGTCAGGAAAAAATTTTAAATGAGATGAGATGACCAAATAAGATGATTGGATGTTTTGTCTAGGGTGCATTTCCAAGTTATCTCCACTTTTTCTGCTTTTCCTCATCTGACATATTTTTAAATTCCACAAATTATCAATAATTGATAGCAATGCAAACGTTTACTTTCCATAGATATGAAAAAGAATTTTTCCAGTGGAGTTATAACTGATTTCCCTCCCCACGTGGAAGAAGGCAATTTTGAATCAATTAAGCAAGTTTGTGTCCAGTATTCCTGGTGGCCTATGTATGTGTCTGTTCTTTGGATTCTCCTTGAGCTCCATGTAACATCTTACTGGGTTCCCTCATTAATTAATGAGCTAACAGCTTTGGCATAGGTTTATGTACATGTTTATGAGTCATGATTTTACCTTTTTAAAACATTATCCTTTAATATCTCCAAAGCAAAATAAGTCAGAATTTGAAGGTTTGTGTGGATTCTGCATGGTTCCAAAGACAAAGTTCTTCCATCCCATACAACTCACTACTTCTCTCCTTTTAATCTTGAATGGTAATGCCAACATAATTTTTGTAATACCTCTTGTAAGGGGTCTCACCAAATTTTTGATAGTCCATGGGATAAAACTTACTAAAAAGTCCAGCTTGTGGCTACTTTCACTCTTACTAATTCATACAACCATAATTCATCAGCTTCTTGTGGAATGAAAAAGGAAAATAAAAGTACCTTCTCTCATTCCAAGTCTTTTTACAGTCAGGCAACCACAAAAAAGAAAGAATGAACCTACAATTCATGCCATTTATTACTCTATCAGGCATAATTCAAGTCAAATTCCATTGGGCAAAGTCTGGGATAATTAAAAGTACTAATATAATGAATAAGAGAAAGGTGGTGACCTGGGGGAGAACTTATGAAACCCTTGTCTCCTGCTTTTGTTGATTATTCTTTTTGTTATGATGGATTCCCTGTCTTGACCTCACCTTTTCTTTTTTTTTTTTGCGGTACGAGGGCCTCTCACCGTCACGGCCCCTCCCGTTGCGGAGCACAGGCTCTGGAGGCGCAGGCCCAGCGGCCATGGCCCACGGGCCCAGCCACTCCGCGGCATGCAGGATCCTCTCGGACTGGGGCACAAACCCGCGTCCCCTGCATCGGCAGGCGGACTCCCAACCACTGCGCCACCAGGGAAGCCCTGACCTCACCTTTTTGAAAAATAACAGATTGTTTCTGTTAAACAAAACTAATAGCTAGTGACAAATACCCAAACCCATATAATGGAAACTGGGTGGTAAATTTCACTGTAATATAAAATACCCAACAACATAATAAGCCACTGTTATGGTATTCATTCAATTCACAAGGAAATTGTAAAACCTTTAATTTAAAAAGATGGTTTAAAGATGGTTTAAAGATGGTTTTGTTTACCTGCTTAACAAAATTGACAGTACGAAGCTTCTTTCACATGTTACAATGCCATGTGTTAAAGGTATATTTCCTTCGAACCAAACATTTACCCTTCGCCACTGGTGAAAGGCAACAAGATCTCTTTACAGAGTCTCGTCTTTTTCAATAAATTTTGCATGAAAACATGTTATCCTGGCACGAAGTTGCCTGCTGTCACATTCGAAGTGTAATAAATGTTTAATGAAAACAACACCACACAGCTTGGTGTCAGACAACAGCTATCACACAGCCCTGCTTTGATCGAAACAGACACTTAAAAGGAGTTTTAAGCACACTCTGCACCACAGAACTCTATAACCTATATGCAAATAGGGGTAAATTAGCATAAATGATTTCCTGCTGCATAAAGAAATAAGAGGTAAAGAAAAATATGACAGCATCTAAGAGTATGGAACTGCTGTCAAACTCAGAGTCCAGCATTCCCAAACCACTTCCAACACCTTCTGCCAAGCACTAGGTAGGAAAAATGGGCTATAACTATAGCCCATATTAGCATGGGCTATAACTGAAGCCCAAGTTGACTGCTATCCCAGTGGCTTCTATACATATTTTCAAAAAGACTTAAGACGAATGATTTAGTGAGAGTCACATTTAAGAAATTCTATTTAAGACTTCCCTGGCGGTCCAGTGGTTAAGACTCCACACTTCCAATGCAGGGGGCATGGGTTCAATCCCTGGTTGGGGAAATTCCACATGCCATGTGATGTGGCCAAAAAAATTTTTTAATTCTGTTTAAATGCATTCCCCTCCAATTACCTACTAAAAAGCACTCCTTCAGTTGTCAAAATTTGTATCCAGAGGGAAATTCTTGACCTCTCTCTAAAAGTACAAAGCTTCAGAAAGTTATATAAAGGAAATGAGGAAGATAAGTATAAACGACGCAAGTGTTTGGGCAAAATATTCCAGAAGTCTTGATGGGCACATTTCTGCGTACAACATCCACCTACTGAAAAGCTAATAAGAATATAATAAAAGTGAAAACCTTTCACAGTAGCACATCATAGGGGAGAATAGGCTATGGAATACTAAATTAGGTTCCTGATGAATCCTAAAGTTACTCAAACTAAGAAAGCATTTTACTAGGCAATAACTGCTTTAAACCAAACTTTCCGGGCTGGTGGTTTAAATCATGATTGAAAATAAAGTTAAATCAGGGACTTCTCTGGTGGTCCAGTGGTAAAGAATCCACCTTCCAATGCAGGGGACGCAGGTTCAATCCCTGGTCAGGGAACTAAGATTCCACATGCCGCGGGGCAACTAAGCCCGCACGTCACAACTACTGAGCCCGCATGCCTCAACTAGAGAGTCCACGTGCCACAAACTACAGAGCCCAGGCACTCTGGAGCCTGTGTGCCACAACTAGAGAGAGAAAACCCGCACGCCACAACTAGAGAGAAGCCTGCGCACCACAACTAGAGAGAAGCCCGTGTGCCGCAAGGAAGAGCCTGCGCGCCATAACAAAAAGATCCCGCACACCGCAACCCGCATGCCACGGTGAAGACCCGACGCAGCCAAAAATAGAATAAATAAATATTTTAAAAATAATAATAAAGTTAAATCAAATCCATCCAAATTCTACCCTTAAGGATGGCACTATGATTTAAAATCAATAGTAGAATGTCACTGGTGGCACTGACATTTACTCACAACTAATTTTTCAAGGAAGTTCATAAAATGTTTTATAGTGGATGACTATACTTTTTGGAATTTTATTAAAATGTTTCTAAAGAAGGCTCAGTAAGATACTAATCCACAGAAGACTCAAAAGGGGTGTACAATGTTCACAATCATCAAACCAAGTTGTAATTATGAGATGCCATGACAAGTTTCATATTTCTGATTTTTGACTCTCAATAAAAGCTTGCTTAAAATGATGTTGTTAATGTCCAGTTTCAATTTAATAACTCTAGTATTAATAAAATTTGTTTTCATATTGCAAAGACATGTCCTCAGAAAAGAAATATAATTATCTAATGATACACTGAATATTTGTTCTAAAAATTTGGGGGGGAAACTAATAAAAACAAACAAAATCTGTATCAGTATTTTAAAAATTAAATATTCTTAGAAACCAAATTTTATAAATGTAAAACATTAAAAATTAAAGTCATTAAACCTTTTTGATAAAATCTAAGACAAGGTTTGGTCGGTGTCTTTCTTATATTAATCTTTCACTCAGTGTTGTAAGGAAAGGCACCTTTTAATCCCTACAAACTCCTGATATCCTTCTAGTTTATATTAGGCCTCCCTTATTCAGCAAAATTATAAAATAAATAGATCAACTTATAACATTATAGACAAATCCTAATTATAATCATTCAAATGTTCCAGGAATTTCCAGAACTTGTACTTAATTAGCTGCTATTTTAAAAAGGTTTTTCAGAATTGCCTAATTTTATATCTTTTTTCTCAAAAGGCTAATAAAAAAAGCTCTTCCTTATTATTAGGCTCATAAATTCCTGCTTGAGCATTTCTTCCTCTCCTGCTTTTATTTTTCCCAATTTATAAAATATTCCCTTACCATTATTGTACTTACTCTCCTTGCTTTATATTTCATAAATGTATGCTTTATGTTCTAACAATATTTATAAATATTGATATTTTCAAACTGGTTTGATAAAAACAAAGATTGTTATATATAAAGAAACAGAATCACATGAGTTTTTATTTTCTCTTATGCGAGGAAGCATCTAGGTTATTTAGCACAAGCTAAAATATCTGTCATTGAGTCACACAATCACAATGAACTAATACGTCTAAGTCCAAATTCAATCATTTGTGAATCTTTTTTCCTTTCTCTCCACCTACACGTGTTCTTAAAAAAAATAATAAAAATTTCAAAAGATCCAATAAAACCATCACAAAAATACATTTAATTAAGGTCTAGAAATTTTTTGTCGTTTTATTAAATATAATTAAAACTAATTCTAAATAAACAGATTAAATGCTGACGTGGGAAAGTAAGGAAGAGAAAGGAAGAAAAGAAGGAATCAGTCTTTTACTAATGACAGATTTCTGACCCGATCAGAGAAAACAAGGCACAGAAAATTCTTTCTGTTTTCCTTAGCTATTTTCCAGGAAAGTTTAAGCAATAGCATATCACTTGATCTCAAACACTATATATCATCATCAATAATCATGGATTACTACAGAAATAAACATAGTGTACTATTAAGAGTCAAGATGCTGTTGTCAGTGAACCTGAATTAGAAAACTAACTCTGCCACTTATTTACAAGCCCTATGATCACAAGTGTTCATTTGTATAAATGGGAAAATAAAAGCACCTATTTCACTAGGTTATTATGAAAATTAAATAAGATAATACATAATGCTTAGCAAAATTTCTGATACCTAGAAAATATATTTAAATGTTAGATGCTTATTATTATGTCCACTGTAAGTAAAGCATTTTGTTCATACCTTATGTAGACCTGATCATAAAATTACTCTACTTGAGATTTCACTGGCTTCTCACTACCTTTAGAATTAACTCTCTCCTTAGCATAACATATACTCCAATAATCACCTCTCATCATTATTCCTCTTCTTCTCTAAACTAATCCCCATGAGACTTCAGTTTCTCAAATACGACATACCCACCTTGCTTTCCTCCAAGTATTTCCACATGGAGTTCATTTTGCATGCACCCTTCTTTCCCATCTCTTCCTTCCTTCAGTGTAGAAACATCGCTTCTTCTGAGAGCCCGTCCCTAACATGCTGACTAATCTAGCTCAACCAGCTTAAAGTTCATGAAAATATCTTGCAACCAAAATGTGTCAAGACTGAGGATGAAACCCAATGTGCTGAGACTGGCCTGTTGGAACAATAAAAAGGGCGCAGGTCTGCTTACCTCCGAACTTTTTCTTATATTAGCAATAAATGTACTTAATTGTTTAAGCCATATGTTGACAAACTACAAACCCATGGGCAAATATAGCCAGCTGCCCATTTTTGTAAATAAAGTATAAAACTTTACTGGAATACAGTCATGCCACTCATTTAGTATTATCTATGGCTGCTTTCATGCTAAAAGGGCAGAGTTCAGTAGTTGGCAACAGAGACATATGGCCAAGAAAGCCTAATTTATTTACTACCTAGCTCTTCACAAAAAGTTTGCTGCTCTTGGTTTAAGCTAGTTTAGTTAGGTTTTGTTACTTATAGCCAAAAGTACCCTAACACATAACAGTTAGTTTCCTACAGAAACATTCATCTGATTTTACTGTAATTACTTATATATCTTCCCTTCTATATATGCTTATTTTGCCACCTGCATGAAATCTCCAAGTAAGACTAGCCTGCCGTTATGTCCCCATTACCTAACATATACTTGACAAATAGAAGGCATTCAAGTATTGTTGACTGAACAAGTGAACAAATGAATGAATGAGCATATCTGATCAATACCCAATAAATATTTATGAAAAACTACCATGTACATTAGGTACGCTGAGTAATACAAAAGAGTATAAGACCCATGCTCTGCCCTGAATGGCTTAAAGATCAGGTTTAGGAAATAAACATGTAAGCTGTAAAAAATATATATAAGTTATTTCTGGAGCAAAATGGGGTGTATCTGTCATATATAAATACTACCATATTAAATGTATACATCAACCCCCCCCAACCCTGATTTCAGATCATACTAAATGGTATGAATTCATGTGGCCTTAGCACTAATCAGAAGGGAGGGCACATTGACATAACACCACCCTGTACTATGGTCCACTAAAACCATGAAGATGACTAAATCAGGCTACTCACAGCTTTTTGGCATCAGTACTCATGGCCCTTCAACTGACACTTCTTGTTTTGACCTTGTTCATTGCCTTTGTTGAGATTTAAGAAATAATGACAAATACAACATTATTATCTTGTGAACCTGTCATCTAGTAATCAGTCCCTTGAACAAAATCAGCTCTGAGTGATGGCAGAATCTAACCTGTAAAGCTGGTGCCAACCTTCAAAATTAATGTCACCATATGGAACCCTTTCCTGAAGCCACCCGACCTCCCTTTTGATTCATGCTCTCATTTTTCCAACCTTTAAAATACCCCAAATAATGCTTTATGTAATATCAACTTCACACAACTGTGTAAATATTATTCTAAAAAGTAAAACTTGGTGAAGTAGAAAGCAAAGATTTAACGACCAGTAAAAATCATAGTCATTTCACATAGTCGTGTAATATCTAAAGTGTAAACCAAAAGGAGGAGGAAAAAAAGAACAAGGAGCACAGATTTCCTTGACTGATGTAATTTATTCATCCTCTTAGTCCATGTTTTCTTAGAAAACCTACTCTACAACTTCTCTTCAACTATCATCCTCCTGACTTTCTCCCTTTATCAACAGATTTCCCCCATATCCTCTCTGATCCTCACTCCATTCTACCAACTCTGGGTAAGTCAGGTTCCCTAAATTTACAGGCAGATATCCAACTCTATCTCCTCTCCTATAACATTCAACAGTCCTTAAAACTAGAAAAAGAACTCAGAATTTTTCAGGACCACAACTGCTCAATGTACATTAATGGCTATGGGGTGATCAGGGAAAGAAAGTCACACAATCATGTTACACTCTCCCAAAATCCACCACAAATTTATCATTTCAAAGAATATGTAAAAGCCAACAATCCAGGCAGTTTTATATAATATCACTGTAAACCTGGATTAAAAAATAAACACACAGACAACTGTGAAAAAGAGAGGGATGAGAAGAGCCCCATAACCTTTAATAAACTTAATTCTTCATAGAATCAAGATCTCAAGGAACCATATCCAAAATCTTGGTAAGCTCTTCAATTTAACACTGAAAAGTGATACACTAAAGATAAACACTTCTGTATTGAAGTATTAGAGTGAACATATATAGGGTGTTGAAAGACTAACAAAAGAGGATAAATTCTAAGATGTTCTAAACACTTCATAGAATAAAAGATCCCAATGTCGGTTTGGAATAAAACAAACAAGAAGCTGTAATTTAAGCCAGGGGTCCCCAACCACCACCCCAACCACTGATACCGGTCTGCGGCCTGTTAGGAACCAGGTTGCACAGCAGGAGGTGAGTGGTGGGCAAGCTAGCGAAGCTTCAGCTGCTGCTCTCCATCGCTCCCCATGGCTCGCATTACCACCTGAACCATCCCCCCAGCCTCACCACCACACACCCGTCCATGGAAAAATTGTCTTCAACAAAACTGGTCCCTGGTGACAAAAAGGTTGGGGACCACAGATTTAAGTTACTAAACAAGATTTTATTTCACTTTAACATCTTCTAATTAAATAAACTGTTTTAAATGGACTTCAACCTCCAAACAGACAAAACTAGAATAACTGTTTCAATGATATCAATTCCAGAAAAAATAAATTCTGGGTCCCATATGCATATACACTCATCTAACACGTACATATACCTTAATATTGACCAAGTCCTCATTCTACACTGAAAGAGGTCTAACCAACAGTAAATCACGTGGTTTCCTCCCTTCGTTCCATCTTTATCCTTTTCCCCTAACAGTTTTACAATAAGCTAACAGACATCTTTAATTGTAAGTAGTCTTCAAATTTTAAATATTGTATTCATGATAAAGAACATGGAGCTTTCCTAACAAATTATGTAAATTTTCCTTTACTAACATACTAAGTTTTGAAAGTGCTATTTGTTTCTAAGATTTGTTTTGTAAATATTAAATGAAAACAGGAATAGAAAGGAAGCACAGTAAAAATCTGAGGTAACTATTCTGATTTATCCTTTCTTTATTCTCTACTATATTCTCCTATTTTTTCCATCTTAGAAAAACCTCAGAAGATGAAAATTTAGTTTGATTATTGCTATGGAATCACGGAGTCATCACTGCTTTAGATCTGCTTCAACTTACCCACGTTTGATGCTGTGTAATTCCTTGTCCTTGCCTTTATCCTTTTCCTTTTCTCTTTTCTCCTTATCTCTGCCTTTACGTCGTTCTCTATCCCGAGACCGACTACGTGTTCTTCTGTGACTGGACCTTTCACTGCTTCGACTATGGGAACGTGGACGTGGTCTTGATCGGGACCTACAGTAAGTAGATTTCATTATATACGTTTAGTGTACATTTTGTATTATGAAATAAAAACATCCTTAAAAATTGTCTGAAAGAAAAGGATTTAGTTTTAGTTAAGGACTCAGTTAAATAACTGTTTGAAGCAAGCATGTAAAGATGATTCTTTATGAATAAGTACTCTGTTAAATGACATGAGGGAAACATATGTGTCAGCTTTACAGGAATATAAGGTTTAGTGTTTGTTTAATCAAAAAAGTCTTAAAGTTCAAATCAAATCTTCATTACTCAAATCTCCTCAAGATAATATAACAAATCTAAATGTATATTCTAATCTGCAAGGATTAGGGTCTTCCCTATCCCTACAATCTCTACTTTCTATATTGATTCTACCTAATTTCCTATTTCTAATTGTTAGAATAAAACTATTCCTCTACTCTACTATAATCCAGCTATTCTTTGCATAAAATGAAGGACAGTATTAGGATATATTATGTGCTTTTACAAAGTAAAGATTTTTAGGGGCTTCCCTGGTGGCACGGTGGTTGGGAGTCTGCCTGCCGATGCAGGAGACATGGGCTCGTGCCCCGGTCTGGGAGGATCCCACATGCCGCGGAGCGGCCAGGCCTGTGAGCCATGGCCACTGAGCCTGCGCGTCCAGAGCCTGTGCTCTGCAGTGGGAGAGGCCACAATGGTGAGAGGCCCATGTACCGCCAAAAAAAAAAAAAAAAAGATTTTTAGATCCTACCTTACAGTATTGACAAGAAAGCCTCTACCAGATTGATGATCCTATAGAAACTATAAAAAAACAACTAACTGAAGTCACTGAATAGTGACCAAAAAGAAGGCACTAACCTTAAAAAGGAACAAAATCTTACTATATACATATGCTGTTGATTTATTTAATGTAATTTCAAGCAATTAGATTATGAACCAAAAATGATGAGCAATGCCAACACTTGGAAAAAAGAAACAGCAGTAAGAAAGTTTCCCATTTTATCAGTTGCTTTTCTGAGGACAAGCCTAAGTCTGTGCCATGCAGGAGAGCTAAAACTCTAACAGAAAACTTTCAAATTTATGGCCTGAAAACCCAGAACAAAGACTCAAGGCAACCATCGCAAAATGAAAATGAAAGGGGAATCCTGGAAAAGAGTCAGTTAAAGGAGCCAAAAATTGTAGATGTAAACTCTATTCAAATCTCTGGCTGAACCCTACATCATGCATGTGAAGGGCAAACTCCAAATAGCTAAGGACGAAAGAACTGAACTAAAATTTCAACTGCCCAAAAGAGACTGAATTGTTGTAATTTTAATTCAACTAAGTTAATTCCCTGCTTTAAAAAAAAAGTAAACCAAAAAATCAATCTTCTTCAGAGGAATATAACAGAATCCAGAGTACTCAAAATATGACATTCACCATGTCCATGATAAAATACAAAATTACTAGGTATACAATGAAATATGAAAAATGTGAGAAAAGATAGTCTATACTGAACAACCCTGAGATGAGCCAGATGTTGGAGTTAGCAGGCAAGGATTTTAAAGTAGTAAGTATAACTATGCTTGTAATGAATATAATGTTAAGAAATTTTAGAAGACAAACTAGAAGTAAAAAAAAAAATTCTGTAACTGAAAAATACAATATCTGAAATTACCATTATGCTAAAAGAGATCTGAAGCAGATTGGTAGCAACAGAGGGGAAAAAAATCTGTGTACTTGAAAACAGATAAATCAAACTTTTCCCATCTAAAGAACTAAGAGGAAAAAAAGATTGTTAAAGGAAAATAAAAACAGATCCTATAAGATCTGTGTGACAACATTCAAGTGTCTAACATGTTTATTTAAACTCATAAGTAGAGAAAATAATGAGATAGAAATCAATTTCTTTTTAAGTGGTGGTCAAAATTTCCCCAAATTTAGTGAACAAAAAATGTACAGATTCTATAACTTTAGTTAACTCCAAAATAAAAATATGAAGACCATGATTAGTAAATCCATAGTCAAGCTGATGAAAACTAAAGATAAAGCGAAATCTTGAAAGTGTTCAGAGAAAAAATGGACACATTACATACAAAAGAACAATGACATGAATTACTGCTGGCTTCTCATAGGAAACAATGACGATCAGAAGACAGTGGAACAAAATTCTTAACATGGTGAAAGAAAAAAAAAATCAACCCAGAATGTTATACCCAGCAAAAATAAGTGTTCTACTTACAAAAATAAGTGTTCTACTTACTTCTGTTTTCTTGAGGGATATTTTTGCTGGGTATAAAATTCTGGGTTGATTTTTTTTTTTCTTTCACCATGTTAAGAATTTTGTTCCACTGTCTTCTGATCGTCATTGTTTCTTATGAGAAGCCAGCAGTAATTCATGTCATTGTTCTTTTGTATGTAATGTGTCCATTTTTTCTCTGAACACTTTCAAGATTTCGCTTTATCTTTAGTTTTCATCAGCTTGACTATGGTATTAATAGTCACAGTCTTCCTAACACCATACACAAAAATAAACTCAAAATGGATTAAAGACCTAAATGTAAGGCCAGACACTATAAAACTCTTAGAGGAAAACATAGGCAGAAAACTCTATGACATAAATCAGAGCAAGATCCTTTTTGACCTACCTCCTAGAGAAATGGAAATAAAAGCAAAAATAAAGAAATGGGACCTAATGAAACTTAAAAGCTTTTGCACAGCAAAGGAAACCATAAACAAGACAAAAAGACAACCCTCAGAATGGGACAAAATATTTGCAAATGAAGCAACTGACAACGGATTAATCTCCAAAATATACAAGCAGCTCATGTAGCTCAATATCAAAAAAACAAACAACCCAATCCAAAAATGGGCAGAAGACCTAAACAGACATTTCTCTAAAGAAGATATACAGATTACCAACAAACACATGAAAGGATGCTCAACGTCACTAATTATTAGAGAGATGCAAATCAAAACTACAATGAGGTATCATCTCACACCAGTCAGAATGGCCATCATCAAAAAATCTACAAACAATAAATGCTGGAGAGGGTATGGAGAAAAGGGAACCCTCTTGCACTGTTGGTGGGAATGTAAATTGATAGAGCCACTATGGAGAACAGTATGGAGGTTCCTTAAAAAACTAAAAATAGAACTACCATACGACCCAGCAATCCCACTACTGGGCATATACCCTGAGAAAACCATAATTCAAAGAGTCATGTACCACAATGTTCATTGCAGCTCTATTTACAATAGCCAGGACATGGAAGCAACCTAAGTGTCCATCGACAGATGAATGGATAAAGAAGATGTGGCACATACATACAATGGAATATTACTTAGCTATAAAAAGAAATGAAATTGAGTTATTTGTAGTGAGGTGGATGGACCTAGAGTCTGTCATACAGAGTGAAGTAAGTCAGAAAGAGAAAAACAAATACCATATGTTAACACATATATATGGAATCTAATAAAAAAAACAAAAAATGGTTCTCATGAACCTAGAGTCAGTACAGGAATAAAGATGCCAACATAGAGAATGGACTTGAGGACACGGGGAGGGAGAAGGGTAAGCTGGGGCGAAGTGAGAGAGTAGAATTGACATACATACACTACCAAATGTAAAATAGATAGCTAGTGGGAAGCAGCTGCATAGCATGGGGAGATCAGCTTGGTGCTTTGTGACCACCTAGAGGGGTGGGATAGGGAGGATGGGAAGGAGATGCAAGAGGGAGGGGATATGGGGATATATGTGTACATGTAGCTGATTCACTTTGTTATACAGCAGAAACTAACACAACATTGTAAAGCAATTATACTCCAATAAAGATGTTAAAAAAAAGTAAATCAAAGACCTTTTTGAGATAAAGGAAAAGTAAAACATAGTCATCAATAGTTAATAATATGCATTAAAGTACGTACTAAAGTAAGTTTTTCAGGCTAAAGAGAATGATAAATGATGGAAACTTGGACCTTTAGAAAGGAAATGAAGGCCACCAGAAATGGTAAATATATGGGTAAATATAAAAAATGACTTCCCTTTAGTTAAAATACATATGTACTTAAAGTAAAACTTACAGTATTTTACTGTAGGGTTTATAATGAAAGTGGATATAGTACATATAATCTCTACAGAATAAAGTATGGAGCACGTAATTAACCTACACAGTTAGAAAGCTTTTACACTTCATGTGAACAGTGAAACAGTAACTCTAAGTACACTGAAACATACTTAAAGTACTGAATCGTAAGGGCATATATGTAATCCTTACAGTAGCCACTTAAAGGAAAAAAAAGAAATGAAATGCAAAGAAATATAGCTAAAAAGTCAAAAGATGAACTAAAAGAAAATTCTTAAAAATATTCATTAATCCAAAAGGAGGCTGGAAAGGCTCACATGTCTTCTCAGAAGACTTTCAGGATTGAGCAATTCCTGGCCAAGAAACAAAAGTAGAATTGTCCTATTCCCCAATGGATTCAGATGAAAACAAGTAATAAATCGAGTACACCTCCACAATGAGACACTGGAGAAGAACCAAGCTGGGTCTAAATCACACAAGAGATGGCACAAATATTTATGCTGTATGAAAGTCACTTACATCTTACCCTATCACTCTGAAAGCATACACTACTATCTGGACAGTTGGGTGCGTTTTATTGGGAAAATGATTTTTCTCTTTGTTTCTGTTTCTGCACTAGTAGGTTGGTCCAGTAATAAATATGTGAGATCTTTTGTTTGAGAAGGGGAAAAAAAGCCAAAGCCTGTCCAAATAAATTAAAAAGCAACACACAACCATAAGCTATCTACAAGATATGCACTTTAAATATAGACACAGATTGAAAGTAAATGGCTAAAATTAGATATATCATGTAAACAAAAATGGCTGGAATGAATATATTAATATCAAATAAAGTATCATCCTAGACACTCAGAAACTAGGAGTATTACCCCAAATAAAAATGGATACTTCATGATGATCAAAGGGTCAGTTCAAAAGTAGAAATCATACAAAATCTTTATCGGGCCACAACAGAGTTAAATTAGAATTCAGTAACAATAAAACATACAGAAAAAAAACCAAAAGTGTAGAAATTAAATAATACACTTCTTAATAAATCATGAGTACAGTAAGAAATCACAAAAAAATTAGAAAATATTTTGAACTGAAAGGCAATAAAAATATAGCATATTTGAATTTGTGTGATGTAACTAATGCAATGCTTAGAGGGAAATTTATAGCTTTAGATGTTTATATTAGAAAAGAAGAAAAGTCTAAAACCAATTACCTAAGGTTCCATCTTAAGAAGCTAGACTAAGAAGAGCAAAGTATATCCAAAGTAAGTAGAAGAAAGGAAACATTAAAGAGCAAAAATCAATGGAATAGAAAGCAATAAAGAAAATTAACAAAGCCAAAACCTGGTTCCACAAGAATATCAACAAATTTGGTAAATCCCCAGCTAGACTGATCAAGCAAAAAAGAAAACAGCAAACACAAATTACCTAAATAAATAAAGCCTGTGGATAAAGAGATCACATAAACTAGTCCTGGGTACTTAGGACATATGTAGGGCTTGAAGAGAATTATATGGATTTCACTGGTAGTATGTTCTGTCTTCTTTCATCCTTAGCTGGTTCATTCAGTGAGTGAAGAGCAATACTGTATCATTAGATCACAAACTTTTTTTTAATATGCGATTTTGAGAAGTTACAATATTTATTGCTAGGAATGTCAACATGGGTTTATTATACTAATTTACAAAGGTTAAATTTCCTTCATTTTCTCTTTGACTACTCCCTCTCAATTTTGACACATGCTTCTTTCCACATAAAATAAAGTTTTAATTTATCAATGATTTATTGCCCTCACAGACATTATCTATTCATTTTTAATGAAATCTTTTATTACATGTGGATATGTAAAAATTTTAACAGATTATTCTAAAATCTCTGAAAAATAATCAATCAGACTAAAGTTTTCTGATTAAAAGAAAGTAATAATAATAATAAAAATGAAGGGGGCCTTTTTTGTGATAATCAGAGCCACTACATATACAGTATATACACACACACGTTATGTTATCTTAATTTGGTTCTACATTATGCTTCTGGCAATTACTTTTTCACTTAACCAGTGAAAATATAGTGTAACAAAAGACAAAGAGTTAAATATTAGTTTAAACTCTAACAACAAATCCCTAAGAGCTTCTTTTTTTTAAATAAAACTTTGAAGTAAGCTCATTTCTTAGTGGTTTGTTACTAAGAAAAATATACTGTTGGACAAAATGTGCAATCATTTGTGGATTACTGATAAGGTAGATTTTGGTAAAATCATGTTTTCACTGTATCTTAAAAATTAAATGTATATGCTCTTAATATACCCAAAGCTACAGAAGTATTAAGTTAAAAAATAAAGAAATTCTCATATAATGGTGTCCTCAAACAAGTTACTTCCTCTCTGGGCATCTGTTTCCTCATCTACAAAATGTTGATAATAACTACCTTTCAGGGTTATTATAAGGATTAAATAATAACACCAGGGCTTCCCTGGTGGCGCAGTGGTTGAGAGTCCGCCTGCCGATGCAGGGGACACGTGGTTCCGGGAGGAACCCACATGCTGCGGACCGGCTGGGCCCGTGAGCCATGGCCTCTGAGCCTGCGTGTCCGAAGCCTGTGCTCCGCAACGGGAGAGGCCACAACAGTGAGAGGCCCGTGTACCGCAAAAAAACAAACAAACAAATAAAATAATAACACCAGTGAATTGTGAGATAGCAGACAGGTGATTTGGGAGTAGGCAGGCAATGAGAAAGAAGTAACTGTGGGATGCGCTAATCTAAATGAATGAGTAAAATCTGATTCAAAGAATATGAAATGTTTCTCTCATACCACAGCTAATCCAGTAAAGAGAAGTATTCTGATTCTGATAGACCTTTAAAATCTTAAGGTTGGCATAAGGATTACTTAAATTTCAATATATTTCTTTTATATAGGAAGGTAAATAATAATAATCTTGGTTAAAGATTATCATCTTCTCCACAGGAAACCCTCAGCAGCCAAATACATGCATGATCTTCACCAGTTTGCTACTAACATGGAAATCGTATCACCTATCATCCAAGCCTTTGGAAAATAAAAGGGGATTTTTTTTTTTTAGAGTCCAGGAAGGCACTATAACATAAGGACAACAGGCCTAAATTGGCTTTGTCCCAGAGAAACCAGAAGGTAGGATCACTCTATCACTATCATAGCAAAGCTAAATACCACAATTAGAGGCCTTCTATCAATTACTATCTGCCTCACTCTCCCAACAGCAACTACTTTCCTAATCTCTACTCCTCCCAACTTACCCAATACCTGAAATAAACTCAATTATCTCCAAACTCATCTCATGGTTTTCCCTAACACAAAGATTCCACTGTAGAAAACATATGCCTACCACTCTCCAAAAATATTCTGCTCATTATGTCTCCATACAAGCAACACATGCCAGTCTGGAATATTCTTTTATAAATGTTGCTGATGTGCCTCAATGACCTAGACAGCAATAGCAGATCTATAATTTAAGTTACCCATGATGTCAAATTGAAAGAAAGTAATAAGTTTTAAAATATCACAGCAATGTCTTAATATTGATTATTTCAATTCTCATATTGTAGACCTCAACTTCGTTTATAGGCTATAAGAAGCAAAAAATGACTCTGAAGAGAATAGGGAAAAGATAGCAAAGCCAAAACACAGTTTTTGCAACATTATTAAAGGCTGTAAAAAGGACCACAAAATCAAATACAGATTTTAAATCAATTAAGCTGCTGACTTCTTTTCAGTCATGAGAATTACTTCAAACAATTCTGAGTAAAACTCACTTCCTAGACTATGAACAACCCCATTTACTTTATTAAGTAAATTTAATTACATATTTGAAGGCTCTCCACTAAGAACAAAGTAAAGAGTAAAGAGATTTCCTACTCTGACCGGACAAACAAAAAAGTCAAAGAAACTATACTAAAATTTAGAATGTTATTTTTCCCTCATTCCTTAAATAAATATGTTTCTGATAAATCACTCTAGAAGTCTCTAGAGTACCAAAGCCAATATGGAGATATATTATAAGCAAAGAAACATTTGATAAAAAATGTGGCACTCTAGAACACACAATATATAAGCAATAAATGGACAGCAAGATGTCCTATTATACCAGATAAATGCTTTCAATATCTACAGAATAGGAAGAATCACCATAACATCCCTGAATAAAATGAATTACTGCCCTCAAAAACCAATTTGTCAAGTTTCTTAATTGGCTAATAAGTTCTAAACACATGTAATCAAAATAAATATCCTAATATTTTATCTTTCAAAAACAATAACTACAATACTTCAAATAGTCTCTTAAGTAGAGTACTATAAAATAAAGACTACATTTACCATAAAACAAAACTACAATTAAAATTATACTTAATATTCTTACATTGAATAAACTAACATGGATTCTATGTCAAGATGACATTTTGAACTCACACATCTACTTTTGTCGCCAACCGAAATTGAACTAAAACCATAACAACAAGGGGGATTTTTTAAAAGGACCTACACTCTAGGACAGAGATACACTTTTGAAAAGGGAAGTGTCCACTGGTAGCTTGGTGGTGAAAGAAAACTAAAAATCAAGGGGCTGAAGCTCAGGGCTCTGTAAAAACAAGTGACATCAAAGGATCTGAAAACAGACCTGGCTTTTCCCATAGTTTCCCATTTATTAAAGAAACTCCACCTCACTGAATTAATAATAGTGCAGTGTCATTCAAGAAATCTTACAAGTCACCCAAAACCTTCAGTCCATCAATTGAATTTTCTGTTACTGTCAACCCAGGAAAATTCTGAACATTATCATGAACAACAACAAAAAAGAATCTAGGGAATTCCCTGGAAGACCAGTAGTTAGGACTCCAGCTCTCACTGCCAAGGGATCAGGTTCAATCCCTGGCCAGGGAACTAAGATCCTGAGAGCCGCACTGCATGGCCAAAAAAAATAAAAATGAATCTATCATCCATACAAAGCAACTATGAGAAATGAATCAAAGTTGGAACCAAATTTGTCAGGTGATACAAATACACAACACAAAAAGTGAAGAAGAGACTATAACATAACATTCCAACATTAATTAAACACAGCATATAATAAGAAACATAGGCATTACTGATAAAAGAGCCAAGAAAAAGAAACTTTAAAAAAAAGTAATTAAACACAAAAATAAACAAACGGGACCTAATGAAACTTAAAAGCTTTTGCACAGCAAAGGAAACCATAAACAAAACAAAAAGACAACCCTCAGAATGGGAGAAAATATTTGCAAATGCAACAACAGACAAAGGATTAATCTCCAAAATTACTGAGCTCAATATCAAAATAACAAACAACCCAATCAAAAAATGGGCAGAAGATCTAAACAGACATGTCTCCAAAGAAGACATACAGATCACTAAAAAACACATGAAAAGATGCTCAACGTCACTAGTTATTACAGAAATGCAAATCAAAACTACAATGAGGTATCACCTTATGCTGGTCAGAATGGCCATCATCAAAGTATCTACAAACAATAAGTGCTGCAGAGGGTGTGGAGAAAAGGGAACCCTCTTGCACTGTTGGTGGGAATGTAAATTGGTACAGCCACTATGGAGAACAGTATGGAGGTTCCTTAAAAACCTACAAATAGGGCTTCCACGGTGGCGCAGCGGTTGAGAGTCCACCTGCCGATGTAGAGGACACGGGTTCGTGCCCTGGTCTGGGAAGATCCCACATGCCGCGGAGCGGCTGGGCCCGTGAGCCATGGCCGCTGAGCCTGCGCGTCCGGAGCCTGTGTTCCGCAACGGGAGAAGCCACAACAGTGAGAGGCCCGCGTACCGCAAAAAAAAAAAACTAAAAATAGAGCTACCATATGATCCAGCAATCCTACTCCTGGGCATATATCCAGAGAAAACCATAATTCAAAAGAGACATGTACCCCAATGTTCACTGCAGCACTATCTACAATAGTCAGGACATGGAAGCAACCTAAATGTCCATCAACAGAGGAATGGATAAAGAATATGTGGTACGTATATACAGTGGAATGTCACTCAGCCATAAAAAAGAATGAAATAATGCCACTTGCAGCAACATGGATGGACCTAGAGATTGTCACACTGAGTGAAGTCAGACAGAGAAAGACAAATATCATATGAAATCACTTATATGTGGAATCTAAAAAAATGGTATAAATGAACTTATGTACAAAACAGAAACAGAGTTACAGATGTAGAAACCAAAGTTATGATTACTGGGGGTAAGGGGGGGGGGATAAATTGGGAGATTTAGACTGACATATACACATTACTATATATAAAATAGGTAACTAATAAGGACCTACTGTATAGCACAGGGAACTCTACTCAATACTCTGTAATGGCCTGTATGGGAAAAGAATCTAAAAAAGAGTGGATATATGTATAACTGTTTCACTTGGCTGTACACCTGAAACTAACACAACATTGTAAATCAACTATACTCCAATAAAAAAATTTTTAATTAATTATTTATTTTTGGCTGCGTTGGGTCTTCGTTGCTGCACGCGGGCTTTCTCTAGTTGCTGCGAGCGGGGGCTACTCTTCGTTGCAGTGCGCAGGCTTCTCACTGTGGTGGCTTCTCTTGTGGCAGAGCACGGGCTCTAGGTGCGCAGGCTCGGTAGTTGTGGCTTGTGGGCTGTAGAGCGCAGGCTCAGTAGTTGTGGCACACAGGCTTCATTGCTCTGTGGCATGTGGGATATTCCCAGGCCAGGGATCAAACGGGTCCCCTGCATTGGCAGGTGGATTCTTAACCATTGCGCCACCAGGGAAGTCCCCCCAAAATTTTTTTAAATACAATAAAAGTAGCAGAAAGGACAAGAAGTAAGTAATAGACAAGGCAGACAACGAACATCAAACCTCACTAAGGCTCCAGAAGAAGAAAAAACAAGGTAAGAGAACTAATATTACAATCATAATCCAAAGACACTTTTGGAACTAAAAGAATCTACATGTAGAAAGGATCCACTGTATATATGGGGAAATGGATTAACCACAATCAACTCTGAGATAGATCCTGATGAAGTTACTGCACATTAATGATAAAGGAAAAAGAACACTGATCAAGTTGATATAAAGAAAGTCAAGTTGGCATCAGTCTGCTCAACTGTGAGATACACAACAAAAAAATGGCTTTAATTTTCCTTGAGGAGCTCAAAGGGGAAAACGTGTGCTCACAATGTTACACCTAGTTATGCTATCCTTAACTACTAAAACTACAAGAAAAAAAAGTGACAAAAGTACTTATTTATGTTAGACTTACTAAAGTCAAGGACATGCTACAATTTCTAGGTTAAGCACTCAAAGCAAAATTAAAAGAAACTAAGCTAAGGAGGTGGGAGAGGGATGGATTGGGAGTTTGGGATTAGCAGATGCAAACTGATATTATATATAATGGATAAACAACAAGGTCCTACTGTATAGCACAGGGAACTGTATTCAATATCCTGTGATAAACCCTAATGGAATAGAATATGAAAAAGAATATATATATGTATAACTGAGTCACTTTACTGTACAGCAGTCATTAACACAACACTGTAATTCATCTATACTTCAATAAAAACAAAAAAAGAAAGTAAGCTAACAAGCTAATAAAAGTAATCCAAAGAAGGTAAGAAAGTAGAAAAAACAAAAAAATGGATTGGACATATAGAAAACAAAGAATAAGATGGAAGATTTAAATCCAAATATAACAGGAATCAATAAACATAAATAGACTAAATGATACAACTGAGGGAAAAAGACTGTCAGACTAAAAAAAAAAAACTATAGCGAGTTTTCAAAATGAACATGTTAAATATAAAAACAGAAAGTTTGAAAGTAAAAGAAAAGAAAAAGATATCATACAAGCACTAACAAAAAGATGGTGAAATTACATCAACATTATACATGATCTGAAACATCATTTCAAAGTAAGAAATATTTCTAGAAATAGAGACTTTCATGAAAAGGTCACTCCAAAAAGAATATAAAACTATCCTGAATTTGCATACACTTATTTACAGAGCCTCAAAATATATAAAGCAGAAGCTGGTAGAACTTGATGAAAAACAGACAAATCTACAATCAAGAGCTGTCTGTGAGCTCTCTTAGTAACTGATAAAATAAGCAGGTTTTAAATGGAAAAAAAAAAGTAAAGATATAGAAGATTAGAACAAATGGTTAAATTCACCTATTTAATCTTTTTAATCAAGTGTATCTGTAATATTTCCTAAAATAAATCTTATGATGGGCCATAAAGCTAATCTCAACACATTTCAAAGTTGAAAGGTCTTTCAGATTATGTTCTCTAACTACAGTGAAGAAAATAAGAAAAATAAAGGACAACTAGAAAAGCCTCCAAATGTTTGGAAATTAAGTAACATATTTCTATATAACCCATGGGAAAGATGAAGTCACAGTTTTATTTAAACTGAATGAAAACTAAAATATGGCACATCAAAAACGTGTAGGCTATGGGCTTCCCTGGTGGCGCAGTGGTTGAGAGTCCGCCTGCCGATGCAGGGAACACGGGTTCATGCACTGGTCTGGGAAGATCCCACATGCCACGGAGCAGCTGGGCCCCGTGAGCCGTGGCCGCTGAGCCTGCACATCCGGAGCCTGTGCTCCGTGATGGGAGAGGCCTCAACACTGAGAGGCCCGTGTACCGCAAAAAAAAAAAAAAAATGTGTAGGCTATAGCTAAAGTACAGTGAAGAGGAAAATTTGTAGCACTGAATACACATATTAGAAAAGAATAAAAGCTAAAATAAATGATCTAAGCTTCCATCTCAAGGAGCTACAAAAAGAATAGAAAACTATACTCAAAGAAGGTAAAAGGAAAGAAATAAAGAAAAAAAATTTTAAAATAATGAATCAGAAGATCAAGAAAGACAAAGTTAATTCTTAGAGAAGATTAGTAAAATTGATAAACCCCTGGTGGAAATGACAAAGAAAAATACAGAAATCATAAATAAAATAATCAATTTTGCAGTTAAATGGCCTTTTGCCCATAGGGGTTAAAGGCCATGGGAATACCCCTCCCACCATAAACAAGTAGAAAAGAAAACAAAATGTATAACAACTATGTCAGACATCGGACAATTGGCAGCACAGAAGTGTAATTCCCCAAGAAAAGGGAAACAAAAAAGGGAACCCTAGGATTGTCCCGGCTTACTGCCTTGGGGAAGTTTCCAAGCCACAGAGCAAGGAGAGGGAACTCAAATGAAGCTTCATAGACTCGCTGAGTTAGGGAGACAGAGACAGACCTTCAAGGAAGCCAAGGTGCTAGACTTTGTAAGGCATTATACCAAACTGAAGGAAGTTGGACAGAGACAGGGATCCAGAAATCTGCAGAGGCTCTCTAGATCTTTGACAAGTTCCAGTCTACAAATATGTGAAATGAAATTCCAAGGGACCAGGGAAAAATACACTGGACAGCAACAGAAATCCAGAATAACACATTGGGGAGAAGTAGTGTTCTACCTGCCAGAGTTGAGACACTTTGTACATAAGATATTGTAAAGAGTCAAGTATTAATTCTGGAGCTAAATTAGCCATAGAGTAAAGGTATTCTGGATCCATCCTAATAACAAAGCTTAAAAGCAAGCCTTGATATTGACAAAATACTACCTGATGAAGATAGATCATGGCTACATGAGGGTTTATTATACTATTCTCTGTTTTAATGAATGCTTAAAATTCTCCATGCAAAGGCTAAAAAAATTATTTGAAACTTCATTTATAAGTCTGTTATTTGAAACACATAAAAATGACTATGGCTTTTCAATCCAATTCACAGAAGCCTATTGACAGAAAATACCTTAAACCTTGTATTAAAAGACTATTTCAAATATACCCAACAACAAAATGCTATTTCTTTGGGGGAAAAAACACACATTCTGAATTTTAACTAAGATAAATTAAGTGGGTTAATACTCTTCAGCTTTGGTCAATACTTGATCTTATATCTACTTTAGAGAAATCTATCTGGATCAGTAAAGTTGCCAAGTGTTTTAAACTGCAAAACCAAGGTTAACTGTCCTCACTAGGGGCAGAGGATGAAGCCTCTAGTTGCTATAGACCAAGTGTTTGTAAACGGGGTTTGTTTGTATATTTCTGACACAGTAATTCCCTATTCATAGTGTCCTAACTGAAGAAGAATCTTTCTTATCAAAATTTCAGATACACTTACTTGGACCTAAAACTTGCATCAAGTTTTACAACTGAATTATCAGAATTCAAAGCTGGTAAACAAAAATCAAAGCCAATCCTGCATTTATTTGATACTTAATGCTCTAAAATATGCAAAATAATATACTTGTTTAGTGTATCTCTTTAGCAAAATGCTGTAGGGCACAATATTTGCCCGTATTATTACTAAGGACTTCTACATGATAAGAAGTATGTCAGCTATATTCATCTATTTTATCTCTTTTAATTCTCCAGAGTATTTAAACATATAGTTGTTACTGTCATCACCTTTTGGTGTTTGGTGGGAATTTTTTTTCTTGCTTTGGGGGCAGGCAAGTTGGGCTATTTTTTTGGTTTGGTTTGGTTTTTGCTCTGAGAAAACTGAACTCTGAAAAGTTCAGAGGCCACAGAACCAATGTGTGATAGAGCTGAAATCTGAACCGACATTTGTCCACGTCCTTTCAACTACAGCCCACTGCCAGTAAGATCTGACTGCAGTATCATTTTCCAATAAAACCTATAAAAAAGAAAATAAATATCCATACAGATTCATTTCTAAAACATTATCAAAAGATTTAACCCCACCTTATTATAAGCAGATCCAGTCAACTAAATATCTTGGAATTCTCATGTCAATCTTCAAAAATGCCCCATCATCATCTCTAGTCCCCCCATTTTTAAGAGAAGATATTTAAAGGTAGAATTGGGAAGAAAAAAAAGCAAAAAAAAAAAAAATATATATATATATGCAGAATGCCAATGCCTCCCCTGCTAAAAAAGCATATAACCCACCCACTGTGGCAAAGGTTAAGTCATTTAGTCAAGTTCAAAGATCTTCAAAGACTTCTCAGATCCAGATAAGCCCATATGTTACCAAAATTCTGTGAAAAAGCCATTACTTTCCAATCTGCTGCTCATGTTTAAGATACAGAACACACAGATGCTTGGCATCACTCATCAGTCTTCCTAAATTTTCACACCAGATAATCAAGATCCACCAATAACTCTACTGTCTAAAAGTCCTAGAAATGTCTTTATTCCATCAGTGCTTGGTTCACTTGTTAAATCTGAAAGTAACCATAAAAGACCATTCAGTTACTGTACAATAAGTGTTAATTTGCTAATTTCTTCACAGGTAATCAATTAAAATGTAAAATATTGGATAAAATTAGTTGCACTAAATTTAACAGCTGCTCCATAAGCATAATTAGTTTCACAAGGGCCATATGTATTCTGAACAGAGACAGAGTTGAAACAAACAGACAGATTTTAAGTAAGTTTGAGAAAATCTGCATTTAATTAGCAGGTGGGCACTACAACTGCATAACGTTTTTATACATTTATATTTATGAAGTGACAGAAGATCTAAAGGCTTTTAAAATGGCGTTTATTGTTTGAATGGGAACTGTTTTGCTGCATGCTAAAGTGATTTAAATCCTTATAGTTCTGCTTTGAAAAAAATCATAAATGGTGAAAGAAAACATGTGGAAAACTGTAAAACTAGAAAGAATTTGCGACAAAAAACAGATACACATACCATAACTAAAAGGAAACTACACTTAATTAAATGTACACTACATCTGGAATATCAGCCTAATAAAACGTGAAACTATTAATTTTCATTGTTCTAAAGGAAATGAGGTCAGTGTCATTTAATAATTCCTCCAATTACATTGGACTAACTCATTGGACTGGATACCATCTAATCTGGATACCATCTAATCTTAAAATGCTATATACTTTACAATATCCTTAAGTCAAACTTTTTAAATAAAGACATTTAAATTACAAAGGAGTAAAAGAATACAATCAGCAAATGAAATTCTTTAGCAGCTGGTAGCTACCAGCATTATATTTTAAACCTTATAACTTTTGGATGAGGTTTTTCATGGTTGCCCATAATAAGTATGAGATCACACTTGTTAGTTCTTATTAGCACTAAAATCACCACTTTAAATATAGAAGTAGAATATATAATTTAAAAAATTAAAATGATGTTTGCCTCGCCAATAATTTCATTGGTAGGCTATATTTATCATTTCAAGTTTTAAATGTACAAAAATAAGGTATTTTTTCAAAGGTGAAGTTTTTTTTTAATAAATTTATTTTTTAATTTATTTATTTTTGGCTGCATTGGATCGTCATTGCTGTGTGCGGGCTTTCTCTAGTTGCAGCAAGCGGCGGCTACTCTTCGTTGCAGTGCACGGGCTTCTCACTGCAGTGGTTTCCCTTGTTGCGGAGCATAGGCTCTAGGCGTGCAGGCTTCAGTGGTTGTGGCACATGGGCTCAGCAGTTGTGGTTCGCAGGCTCTAGAGCACAGGCTCAGTAATTGTGGCGCATGGGCTCAGCTGCTCCGCGGCATGTGGGATCTTCCCAGACCAGGGCTCAAACCCATGTCCCCTGCATTGGCAGGTAGATTCTTAACCATTGCATCACCAGGGAAGTCCCTGAAGTGTTTTTAATCATCCTTAATTAAAAGAGCAATAATATTTGTAAGAGAAAATGATAATTTTCCAAACTAAAATAGAACAATGAAGCAAATTCCTGCATTGCCTGTATGTGCTGGGGAGAGTTAGAGAGGAAAGTACTTGCTTCTCAACTGAGTAAACTAGGACTTAAATTTTACTTTCTTCACCTAGCTAAATAATGTAGCATTCCATTTAGGTATCAAAGACACTAAACTTCAAAATTTTCTTTCATTTGAAATAAGGCTGTTTTGCACAAATTTAAATTACTAAACATGGATTTTAATTTTGTCATCCTATTTTTGGAAATAAAAAAATATCAACTTAACACACTTTCTAATTTGCAAAAGTTAAATCTGTACATGAAAATTTTTAAGTGTTCATGGAATCCCTGTATCAAACAAATTTTTTAAGCAATAAACATAATCGTAAAATATAACTGATAACTTTGTGTTTATAATTAACGTTAATAATAATTAATTTATGTTCAAAAATAAAAGAGGAAAAAATACAGATCACTCTACCTCACGATAATTAAAGGTTTTTTAAATTAAAATTTCCTTTAAAAGATTTCTTCCTTATTCACAATATACAAAAACTAATAGGAAGAAAAATCTTACTATCCTTTTATTAGATAGCAAATTCTATTATTATAAAGCTGAAAGAACTTAGACACTAAACAGTTTAGTTCTAAGTTATTTACTAAAAATGTTTTTTAAAACTTATTTTTAAAAAGCCTCAAGCAATTTGCTGCAAGACTTCATTCAATGCAACTACATGAAATAAATTAAAGAGGGACAGACTGAGAGTTTACAAATCAGATTGCACTCTGCTGCCTTTAAGTTAGATTTCCAATTCCCTTGTTTTCTGCTTCTCTTCCAAATCTGTGAAAAAGTCCTAAATTGCTTATGTCAATATTTTAACTGCCAAACAAAGGCTTATTTAATGGTAATATCAAAGAAAGCAAGACACCTAGGGCATGAAACTTATCTCAATGGTCACCATATTTTATAAACAGGATCTGGGAATTCCCTGGCAGTACAGTGGTTAGGACATGGTGCTTTCACTGCAGAGGGCCCAGGTTCAATCCCTTGTCGGAGAACTAAGATCCCACAAGCCACGCAGCGTGGCCAAAAACTAAATAAATAAAAAATTAAGAACAGGATCAAGAAAATACAACCAGCATTATTGTATTTTGTACTGTATTGTATGCTCAGTTAGAAGAAGCAAGAATATCTGAAATCAAGGCGTATGTTTATTTCTTGATTTGGTGTCAGTACTTTAAAAATAATCCTAGGGCTTCCTTGGTGGCGCAGTGGTTGAGAGTCCGCCTGCCGATGCAGGGGACACGGGTTCGTGCCCCGGTCCGGGAAGATCCCCCATGCCGCGGAGCGGCTGGGCCTGTGAGCCATGGCCGCTGAGCCTGTGCTCCGCAATGGGAGAGACCACAACAGTGAGAGGCCCGCGTAATGCAAAAAATAATAATAATAATAATAATCATCCTAGTGGGGGTTCCCCTCCCCCACAATAAACAGTATAATAGGAAACAAAGGAGTTTTTTTAGAAAGAGATAGAGTCTATGTCTTTAAGGTGTTGTTCCAAGATACAAGAAGAAACAAAGGCAAGGTAGAAATGTAAAAGGACATCTATAGTTAATTGAAAATTCAAAAGTCATACATTTTCCTGGTTTTCCCTCTGGATCTTTATCCTGCATGTTCCCAAAGTGATCTGATAAAGGTATTCTCAAATTCAAGTTCAAGATGTGGTATAAATAATTGATTGCATACTATTGGAAATAGCATCAACAAGAAAAAAATGTAAACCTAAAAGTGATACCCCATCTCAATAGTACCTAGCATGTGTGGCTTTTTATAAACGATAAAACCAAAAAGAGATTTTTAGGCTCAAACTTATAAATTATCATTTTACTTTTTACTTTTATATAACTCCTTTTGTTTTCAAAGGTCCTTGATAAAAAGAAATGGCTTCAATATATAATTATGTCTATTTTAAGCTATTTTCCCTTTTAAATAAGACAAGCAAAAACATAATTTCCTAACTAAATCAATATTATAATGAATAACCATAAGTTCACTAGAAGATCAACTTACACAGATAATACAAAGGTATTTCTTTTTTCAAGTCATCATTCATTTCCTTTTTCACTACTGATTAAGGGAAAAAGAGGTTACATATTTTTTAAAATAACTTTGCAAGTGTCATTTTAACTTGGTGTTAAAAAATAAAGAATATTAAAACCCAGTTTATTCCCTTGAAAATAATAAGAAATAAAAACCAGTCTATTCTCTTGAAACATATTTTCAAAATCTTCAAATTATCACACAGAGCTTTTCTTACAGATAATTAAGTAGAAAGTAAGCTATTTTCCTATTAAATTACTTACATTTTTCTGCATTAATACAGATTAACGTGGAGGGAGTACCAGAATTGGAGGTAGAGACAATTGACAATTTAATATAGGACAATATGGAATTGACTTAAAAATCAGATACTGGGAACCATCAAATCAGAATAGTGTGGGACCACACAGCCTACTATTTAAAAACACACTCTATAACTACATTACTATACACATTAGTATACGATGTCATAATTGATATACCTCAAGTCATTAGTAAAAACAGAATACAACTGGGCTTGAACTTCCTTAAAAAAAAAAAAAAAAAAAAACACTTGCTACTCATGAAAAATAAAAGCTGAAATACCTATCCTTAAAGGAGGAATGGTATTCAAAATTTATTAAATCAGAAAAAAAGGAATCCTAATTATTCTTTGAACCACTCTTTCCCTGAAAGTGAAACACTCAATTTGAGCAAAAAAAAGCTGAAAATAAAAAAGGTTTCCACACAAATTCTCCAAGTATTTTCCATTACACTCAGGCTACAATATTAACTCTGGGAGTTTGAGGAAACCTAGGACTGCCTTAAGTACTCATGTCTGGGCCTGAGTAAGCCAGAGTTCAGAACATCAAGAAGAACTGTGTTATGAAGGGATTTAAAACAAAGTTCATAATCTCAGGCCCTCTGACAAGGCAATATGAACCCCAGATGAGGAGTTGCCCTACCACCGTAAGAAAATGTATTTATAAAATTAGCTTATGTTCATTAAGTCTCGGTTATATGTTTGACATTATGAACTTTGTAAGTGATTTGTGATTAACTTACAAAATTCAAAATATAGAAACATACTAGATACCTTCCTGCCTTATGGCCTTTGCACCGGCTCTTCCCACTGTCTTACTGTTTGCCAGACATCTCACACTCCCTCATCTCCTTCAAATCTCTGCCAAAATGTCATCTTTTCATTAAATTCTATCCTTTCCACTTTGCTAAACATTGAAACCCAACCTCTCCCCGACCTGCACAACTCCCAATGTCCCACACCTTGTTCTGTTTTTCTTTTTTTCACTGCGTTAAACCTAATATCTATATAATTTACTTATTATATTTATTGTTCATTGACGATCCTCCTTGCTAGAAATTAAGCTCTACAAGAGCAATTTCTTTTATTTACTGACATATCCCAAGTGCCTAGAACTGTACCTGTCAGAAAGACAAATATTTGTTAAAAATGAATAAACTCATATACTTTCTCAATTTTTCCCTTTCTTCCAATCTAATCTTGCATGACTATTTAATTTTTTCCTTAATAAATTCACTTAAATATTTGTTATCTAATTTATATTCCATGTGTCTAAATTAAATATTAGAAATTAATGATATTTTCTCTCCTTCCTAATAAAATACCATATGTATAACTAACAGATAAGTTATAACACTATAAACTATTTACACTAGAACACCTAGAAAAACTTATAAAGTTTCAATGAAGTGAAGTCTTTTTATCATTAGTTTTCAACAAAAAAATGCATGTATTCCCAACCTTATGCAAGGAATTGAGAAAGTAATTCAGTACACAAAAAGCTGTAATCTGCAGCATCTTCTCCACTCTGGGATCACTCTGCCATCACACCCTCCCAAATACAGACAATTCCCCCAGATGATAGGAGTTTCTCTCATGTATCCAGAATTCTGACTCTAATTAAGTTCCAAGAAAGTTCCTTGTTATGCCACATTCACCAAATTCATTTTGCTCCCTTGTCCTTAGAGTCCTAATTAACATATAGTGCTCCTCAATACATTTTGAGAAGAGCATTTCATAAACTTTCAGGACCCGAAATGGTTTTGTTGATCATCTATTTCAATGATTCTCAACTGTGGCCACTCATCAGTCATCTGAGGAGCTTTTAAAAATACACACATGGCAAAAAAAAAAAAAAAAAAGGATTCTGACCTACACTTCATACCTTATACAAAGATTAACTCAAAGTAGATCAGAGACTTAAATGTAAAACATAAAACTGTAAAACTTCTAGAAGCAAACATAATAGAAAAAGCTTTAGAATCTAGTGCTTGGCAAATAGTTTTTAGATTTGATACCAAAAACACAATCCATAGAAGGAAAAATTGATAAACTGGACATAGTCACAATTTAAAACTTTTGCTCTGTGAAAGACCATGTGAAGAGAATGAAGAGACAAGCTACAGACTGGGGGAAAATATCTGCAAACCACATATCTGACAAAGGACTAACACCTAGAATATATAAAGAATTCTTAAAACAGAAAGTAAAAATTTCATTAGAAAACAAATAAAAAACATTAACAGAAGTTTCACCAAAGAGAATATACAGCTAACAAACACATGAAAAGTTGTTCAACATCACTAACCATTAGGGAAATTAAAATTACAATCATAATATCACTATATACCTATCAGAAAGGCTTAAGTAAAAAAACAGTAACAACCTCAAATGCTGGCAAGGATACAGAGAAACTAGATGGCTCATACAGTACTAGGTGGAATGTAAAATGGTACAATCACTATGGAAAACAGTTTGTCAGTTTCTTACAAAATTAAACATGCAGCTACTATGATCTTACAACTGTATTCTGGGGCATTTATCCACAGAAATGAAGACTTATGTTCACACAAAAATCTCTCCATGAATTATCACAGCAACTTTTTTCATAATAGCCAAAACATGTAAATAATTCAGACATAATGGGTAAACAGTTAAACAAATGATGGTATAGCCATACCATGGAATACTACCCAGCCATAAACAGAACAAATTATTGATGCATGCAACAACTAGGATGAATCGCCAGGGAAATATGCTAAATGAAAAAAGCCAATCCCAAAGTTTCCAAATTGTGCAATTCCATTTACATAACATTCTTAAATGACAAGTATCATAGAAAAGAAGAACATATTCGTTGTCATGATTTAAGAAGCGGATACAAGCAAAAGGAAAAAAAGTGGATGTGACTAATAAACTGAGCAACATGAGGGAATCTTGTGGTGATATAATGGTTCTCTATCTTGGCTGTATCATTGTCGGTATTCTGCTTTTGATATTGTAGTACAGGTATTACCATTGGGGTACCTGGAAAAAGGATACATGGGATCTCTCCATTACTTACTACATCTGCATACGAATCCACAATTATCTCAAAATAAAATGTTCAATTTAAAAAACTACATAGACATATTATTCTGGAAGTACTAGTCAGTGCAACTGGACTAGACAAAACAATAAGAGGCATATGAAATGGAAATAAAAATATCTCTATTTGCAGATATTATACTTGAAAACCCTAGAGAAAAAATATAAATTAAACCATTCAAAAAGAATTTCAAAAAAAAATTCATCAAGGAAACAGCTCATCTCAAAAATAATTCAGGATATAAAATTAATATGCTCGGTGCTTTGTGATGACCTAGAAAGGTGGGATAGGGAGGGTGGGAAAGAGGCTCAAGAGGGAGGGGATATGGGGATATATGTATGCATATGGCTGATTCACTTTGTTGCACAACAGAAACTAACACAGTATTGTGAAGCAATTATACTCCAATAAAGATCTATTAAAAAAAATCAATAGCATTGGTACGTGCAAATAGCCAGTAAGAAGGCATAATGGGTAAAAACTCCATTTGCAACAGCAATTTAAAACATAAATATTGAGGAATGACATAACAAAAAATGTTCAAAATCTAATTAAAAAAAAAAAAAAACTGTAAAGCACTCATGAAACACACATGAGTAACCTGAAACAAATGGTAAGACATTCCTTGTCATCCATCAGGCCATCTCAGCTTCATCAAGGTGTCAGTTTTTTAAGCTATTTTACAAATTTAATGCAATCCCAGTAAAAATTCCAATGAGCACTTTTATGGACCTAACAGCTGAACCTGAAATAGATATGGAAAAATGAATATCCAAGAATAGCTAGGACAGTAAAAAACAAAGAATTCTCAAGGCGGAATAGACCTACTATACATTAAAATGTGCTACAAAGCCTCTATAATTAGAACGAACTTGTACCAGCACATGAACACGCAGACAAACAAAAGGAATAGAACAGAAAGTCCAGAAATATACCCAACTACACAGCAAATCTAGTATATGATAAAGGTGATAACCACTGCAGTAAAGACAGTCTTTAAAAAAATGATTTAGGGGTAACTGCATGATTATTTGGAAGAAAATAAAATTAGATATATTCGTCACACCATATGCAGGGAAGAAACTCCAAATGAATCAGATATCTAAATGTAAAAATAAAACTCAAAAAAGTACTAGAAGAGCACATGGGTGAATTCTCCTATAACCAGGGTATAGGAAAAGGCTCTCGGATTATGACCAAAATTCTAGATAGAAGATAGTTTGACTCAAACTGGGAGAAAACTTTGCAAAGTTATCATAGATAAAGGGCTAGAATTCCAATTAAAAACCAAGCAATGGAAAAAAAAAACCAAAATGAAATGTTGCTTTCAAGAAACCCATATAAAACACAAGGGCATAGAAATTTTGATAATATAAGGATAGGAAATGATCTACCAGGCAAACACTAACCAAAATATTCATATCAGACAAACTAGATTTTAAGGCCAAAAGCGTTTCCTAAAACAGAAGACAGACATTTGATAATGAGAAAAATCTTAAGATAATTACAATTCTATATTTGTAGGCATGTATAATAATACATGCCTCAAGATACATTAATATAAAGCAAGAAGATATAACACATAATTCTCAGTAACTGAGAACAAATGGACAAAATGATCAGTAAGGTAATAGAATATTTGAACAAAATTAACAAATTTGACCTAATCAGTATATACAAAACAATTCTACTAATAACTAGAAATATACACACTCCTTTAAGATACATACATAACATTTACAAAAATTGGCCATACGTTGGGCCATAAAAGCAGTCTCAGTGCATGTCAAAGGATTGAAAGTGTTCAGAATATGTTCTCTGAGTAAAGGACCAAAATAAAATCATGCTAGAAAACAATAACAGAAAGATAAATGAAAAGAAAAAAAAGCTTTATGTATAGAAATTGCAAAATGCACTTTTAAAAAACCCATGGATCAAAGAAGACATCACAATAGAGATAAGAAAATATGCTTAATTAAATTATAATGATAGTACCTGAAATGTATGGGATACAGTTAAAGTTGTTCTTAGAGAAAAATGTACAGCTTTAAATGGATATATTTTTAAAAAAGAATTTAAGCATTCATCTCAAGAATTTATTAAAAAACGAACAGCAAATTAAATTCAAAGGAGAGAGGAAGAAAATAATAATTCAAGCCAAAATAAATGATTAGAAAATAAACAAGAGAAAGGTCAGTAAAACCAAAAGAAAATTGATGAATCCTTGGTGAGACTGATCAATAAAAACAGAGAGAAGCCTTACATAAATACTATCAAGAACGGAAAAGGTAGCATCACAGCAGAATCTATGATATCAAAAAGATAAGGTGTTAGAAACAACCCCCTGTGAAAAAACCTGAAAAATTAAATTAAATGAACAAACTTTTGACCCACATAAAAACAGAGAATCAGATGTCAATTCTCTCTATATTGACTTACAGAATCAATAAAATCCCAATCAAAATCCCAGGATTTTCTTTTTTCCTTTCTTTTCTTTTTTTTTTTTTTAGAAATAGGCAAGATGACTCGAAAAATTATATAGATATATAAATGGTCAAAATTAGCCAATATATGCTTATGGAAAAATAACTAGGTAGAAGGATTTACCTGATACCAAGATTTGATTTAAGCAACAGTAATTAAGATAGTATGGTATTAATGTAAGGATAGATAAATAAATCAATGGAACAGAACAGAGAATTCATAAGCCCCATGCATATATGGACACTTGATTAAGAGCTCTAACACGCAGTGAAAAAACGAAAGTCTTTTCAATAAGCAGTACTAAGTCAACAATTAGATGACCATTAAAAAACAAAAACAAGGGAGTCAAGATGGCAGTGTGGGAAGACGCAGAGTTAGCATCTCCCCACAACTAGGGTGCCTGCCGCCTGCTGGTGAAGGACTCTGATGCCCAAGGAAATGGGAGGAACCCCCACATGAACCGGTAGATAGGATGTGGGGGGACTGAGTGGGGAGGAGAAGTGGAGTCCAGATAGGATCAGGGCCCCTGAGGCTGGGGAGATCAGCAGAGGCAGGGGGAGAAGCCATCCGGGAGGAGCAAGAGGGAGTCTGCCCCACCCACTCGGGCCCAGGGAGCCTGCTGAGCTCCCAGGCCAGTCCCCTGCCCTCCAAGGCCCCCACCCCCCCAGCTGCACTGGTCCTGGGGACATAGGAGGGAGGCCGGGGAGATCAGGAGTTGCAGGGGGTAGGGGCCCTCCCAGACTGGAGGAGCAGGAGAGGAGAGGAGCATGTTTGCCCTGCCCATTTGAGCACAGGAAGCCTGCTGGGCTCCCAGGTGAGGTCCCGTGCCCTCTGAGATCAGGGGTGGGGGGCATGCCTGGGCCCCATCAGTTCCTTGAGCCTAAGCCCTACCCCCCCCAACCCCCAGGGCCTTTTCCAGCCTTGTGGGTCCTAAGCATAGGCCCCGCCCACCATCCAAACCTCGCCCCCGGCTCAGGCCCTGCCCTCCACAGCCAAGGCCTTTTCTGCCCTTTTTATTCTTTCTTTTTTTTTTTTCTTTTCCCTCCTCTTTTTTACTATTCTGGTACTGATGTACCTTCCAGTTGTTGATTCATCTATATTTTTATTTTTATATTCTTTCTAACATATCTGTTAGTTTCCTACTCTAATTTTAATTTTTACTTTGTTACTGTTCTCTCTTTTTTTTTTTTTCCATCCCACGCAGCTTGCAGAATATTCGTTCATGAGCCATTGGTGGGGCTGAAGCTCCTGCAGTGGGAGCTCTGAGTCCGAACCACTGAACTAACAGAGAACCTCAGACCCCAGGCAATATTCATCAGAGTGAGGTCTCATGGAGTTCCTCATCTCAGCACCAAAACCCACCTCTACCCAGTAGCCTACAAATTCCAGTGTTGGAAGCCTCAGGCCAAACAACCAGTAAGACAGAAACACAATCCCAGCCATAAAAAAAAAAAAAAAAAAAAAGAGACAACAAAAAAATATGTTACAGATGAAAGAGCAAGGTAAAATCCAAACAAATAAATGAAGAGGAAACAGGCAATCTACCTGAAAAACAATTCACAGTAATGATAGTAAAGATGATCCAGAATCTCGGAAATAGGATGGAGACACGGACTGAGAAAATACAAGAAATGTTTAACCAAGATCTAGAAGAACTAAAACAAACAAACAGAGATGAACAACATAATAACTGAAATGAAAAATACACTAGAAGGAATCAATAACAGAATAATTGATGCAGAACAATGAATAACTGAGCTAGAAGACATAATGGTGGAAATCACTGCCAAGGAGCAAAATAAAGAAAAAAGAACGAAAAGAATTGAAGACAATCTCAGAGACCTCTGGGACAACACTAAACACACCAACATTCGAATTATAGGGGTCCCAGAGAAGAATAGAAAAAGAAAGGGTCTGAGAAAATATTTGAAGAGATTATAGTCGAAAACTTCCCTAACATGCGAAAGGAAATAGTCAATCAAGTCCACGAAGCAAAGAGAGTCCCATACAGGATAAACCCTAGGAAAAACACACCAAGACACATATTAATCAAACTAACAAAAATTAAATTCAAAGAAAAAATATTAAAAGCAGCAAGGGTAAAGCAACAAATAACATACAAGGGAATCCCCATAAGGTTATCAGCTGATTTTTCAGCAGAAACTTTGCAGGCCAGAAGGGAGTGCCATGATATACTTAAGGTGATGAAAGAGAAAAACCCACAACCAAAGTTACTCTACCCAGCAAGGATCTCATTCAGATTCGATGGAGAAATCAAAAGCTTTTCAGACTAGCAAAAGCTAAGAGAATTCAGCATCACCAAACCAGCTTTACAACAAATGCTAAAGAAACGTCTCCAGGCAGGAAACACAAAAGAAGAAAAACACCCACAAAAACAAACTCAAGGGGCTTCCCTGGTGGCGCAGTGGTTGACAGTCCGCCTGCCGATGCAGGGGACATGGGTACATGCCCCGGTCCAGGAAGATTCCACATGCTGCGGAGCAGCTAGGCCCATGAGCCGTGGCCGTTGAGCCTGCGGGTCCGGAGCCTGTGCTCCACAACGGGAGAGGCGACAACAGTGAGAAGCCCACGTACTGCAAAAAAAAAAAAAAAAAAAACTCAAAACAATTAAGAAAATGGTAATAGGAACATACATATCAATAATAACCTTGAATATAAATGGATTAAAGGCCCCAACCAAAAGACATAAACTGGCTGAATGGATACAAAAACAAGACCCATACATTTGCTGTCTAGAAGAGACCCACTTCAGACCTAGGGACACATACAGACTGAAAGTGAAGGGATGGAAAAAGATATTCCATGCAAATGGAAATCAAAAGAAAGCTGGAGTAGCAATACTTGTATCACATAAAATAGACTTTAAAATAAAGAATGTTACAAGAGATAAGGAGGGACACTACATAATGATCAAAGGATCAATCCAAGAAGAAGATATAACAATTATAAATGTTTATGCACACAACATACAAGCACCTCAGTACATAAGACAAATGCTAACAACCATGAAAGGGGAAATCAACATTAACACAAGAACAGTAGAGGACTTTAACACCCCACTTACACCAATGGACAGATCATCCAAACAGAAAATAAATAAGGAAACACAAGTTTTAAATGACACAATAGACCAGATAGATTTAACTAATATTTATAGAACATCCCACCCAAAAGTGGTAGAATACACTTTCTTATCAAGTGAACACAGCACATTCTCCAGGACAGATCACATCTTGGGTCACAAATCAAGCCTCGGAAAATTTAAGAAAATTGAAATCATATCAAGCATCTTTTCTGACCACAATGCTATGAGACTGGAACCCAATTACAGGAAAAAAGCTGTAAAAAATACAAATACGGGGAGGCTAAACAGTGCTCTACTAAATAACCAAGAGATCACTGAAGAAATCAAAGAAATTAAAAAATACATAGAAGCAAATGACAAACAAAACATGACAACCCAAAATCTATGGGACTCAGCAAAAGCAGTTCTAAGAGGGAAATTTATAGCACTTCATTCTCACCTCAAGAAACAAGAAAAATCTCAAGTAAACAATCTAACCATACACTTAAAACTAGAGAAAGAAGAACAAAGAAAACCCAAAGTCAGTAGAAGGAAAGAAATCATAAAAATCACAGCAGAAATAAAAAAAATAGAAATGAAGGAAACAATAGCAAAGATCAATAAAACTAAAAGCTGGTTCTTTGAGAAGATAAACAAAATTGATAAACCATTAGCCAGACTCATCAAGAAAAAAAGGGAGAGGATGCAAATCAATAAAATTAGAAATGAAAAAGGACAAATCATAACTGACACCACAGAAATACAAAGGATTATGAGAGACTACTACGAACAACTATATGCCAATAAAATGGACAACCACGAAGAAATGGACAAATTCTTGGAAAGGTACAATTTTCCAAGAGTGAACCAGGAAGAATTAGAAAATATAAACAGACCTATCACAAGTAATGAAATTGAAAGTGTAATTAAAAATCTTCCAACAAACAAAAGTCCAGGACCAGATGGCTTCTCAGGCGAATTCTATCAAACATTGAAAGAAGAGCTAACACCAATCCTTCTCAAACTCTTCCAAAAGCTGCAGAGGGAGAAACACTCCCAAATTCATTCTACAAAGCAGAATGGGCATCACCCTAATACCAAATACCTAATACCAAAACCAGGAAAAGATATCAAAAAAAAGAAAATTATAGACCAATATCACTAATGAACACAGATGCAAAAATCCTGAACAAAATACTAGCAAACAGAATCCAACAGCACATTAAAAGGATCATACACCATGATGAAATGGGATTAATCCCAGGAATGCAAGGATTCTTCCACATACGCAAATCAATCAATGTGATATACCACATTAACAAATTAAGGAACAGAAACCAAATGATCATCTCAATACATGCAGAAAAGCTTTTGACAAAATTCAACACCCATTTATGATAAAAACTCTCCAGAAAATGGGCATATAGGGAACCTACCTCAACATAATAAAGGACATATATGAAAAACCCACAGCAAGCATCATACTCAAAGGTGAAACACTGGAAGCATTTCCACTAAGATCAGGAGCAAGACAAGGATGTCCACTCTCACCACTCTGACTCAACACAGTTTTGGAAGTCCAAGCCACAGCAATCAGAGAAAAAAAAGAAATGAAAGGAATCCAAATTGGAAAAGAAGAAGTAAAACTGTTACTGTTTGCTGATGACATGATACTACACAAAAAAAATCCTAATGATGCGAGCAGAAAACTACTAGAACTAATCAATGAATTTGCTAAGGTTGCAGGATACAAAATTAATGCACAGAAATCTCTGGCATTCGCATATACCAACAATGAAAAATCAGAAGAGAAATTAAGGAAACACTCCCATTTACCACTGCAACAAAAAGGATAAAATACCTAGGAATAAGCCTGCCTAAGGAGGTGAAAGACTTGTACACAGAAAACTATAAAACACTGATGAAAGAACTCTAAGATAACATAAACAGATGGAGAAATATACCATGTTCTTGGATTGGAAGAATCAACATTGTGAAAATGACTATACTACCCAAAACAATCTACAGATCCAATGCAATCCCTATCAAGTTACCAATGGCATTCTTCACAGAATTAGAACAAAAAATTTTACAATTTGTATGGAAACACAAGACCCCGAATATCCAAAGCAATCTTGAGAAAGAAAAACGGAGTTGGAGGAATCAGGCTCCCCAACTTCAAAGTATACCGTGAAGCTACAGTAGTCAAGACAGTATGGTACTGGCACAAAAACAGAAATATAGATCAATGGTACAGGACAGAATGCCCAGAGATAAACCCGTGCACATATGGGCACCTAATTTATAACAAAGGAGGCAAGAACATACAATGGAGAAAAGACAGCCTCTTCAATAAAGTGATGCTGGAAAAACTGGACAGCTACATGTAAAAGAATGAAATTAGAACACTACCTAACACCATAAACAAAAATAAACTCCAAATGGATTACAGACTTAAATGTAAGACCAGACACTATAAAACTCTTAGAGGAAAACACAGGTAAAACACTCTTTGACATAAACCACAGCAAGCTCTTTTTTGACCCACATTCTAGAGTAACGGAAATAAAAACAAAAATAAACAAATGGGACTTAAATAAACTTAAATGCTCTTGCACAGCAAAAGAAACCATAAACAAGACAAAATGACAACCCTCAGAATAGGAGAAAATATTTGCAAATGAAATAACAAAGGATTAATCTCCAAAATATACAAACAGCTCATGGAGCTCAATATCATAAAAACAAACAATACAGTTAAAAAATAGGCGGAAGACCGAAATAGACCTTTCACCAAGGAAGACATACAGATGGCCAAGAGGCACATGAAAAGATGTGCAACATCACTAATTATTAGAGAAATGTAAATCAAAACTAGAATGAGGTATCACTTCACACCGGTCATAATGGCCATTATCAAAAAATCTAGAAACAATAAATGCTGGAAAGGGTGTGGTAAAAAGGGAACCCTTCTGCACTGTTGGTGGGAATGTAAATTGATACAACTACTATGGAAAACAGTATGAAGCTTCCTTAAAAAACTAAAAATAGGGCTTCCTTGGTGGTGCAGTGGTTGAGAGTCTGCCTGCTGATGCAGGGGACACGGGTCCATGCCCCGGTCCGGGAAGATCCCACATGCCGCAGAGTGGCTAGGCCCACGAGCCATGGCCACTGAGCCTGCACATCTGGAGCCTGTGCTCCGCAATGGGAGAGGCCACAACAGTGAGAGGCCTGCATACCAAAAAAAAAAAAAAACAACTAAAAATAGAACTACCATATGACCCCACAATCCCACTACTGGGCATATACCCTGAGAAAACCATAATTCAAAGAGACATGTACCACAATGTTCACTGCAGCACTATTTATAATAGCCAGGACATGGAACCAACATAAATGTCCATCAACAGATGCATGGATAAAGAAGATGTGGCACATATATACAATGGAATATTACTCAGCCAGAAAAAGGAACGAAACTGAGTTATCTGTAGTGAGGTGATGGACCTAGTGTCTGTCATACAGAGTGAAGTAAGTCAGAAAGAGAAAAACAAATATCATATGCTAACACATATATATGGAATCTAAAAAAAATAAGAAAAAAAATATTACTGATGAACCTAGCTGCAGGGCAGGAATAAAGAGGTAGACATAGAGAATGGACTTGAGAACATGGGGTGGGAGGGGAAAGCTGGGGCAATGTGAGAGTAGCATCAACATATATACACTACCGAATGTAAAACAGTTGGCTGGTGGGAAAGCAGCAGCATAGCAGAGGGATATCAGCTCAGTGCTTTGAGAGGACCTAGAGGGGTGGGATAGGGAGGATGGGAGGGAGGCTCTAGAGGGAGGGGATATAGGGACATATGTATGCATATGGCTGATTCGCTTTATTGTGCAACAGAAACTAACACAGTATTGTGAAGCAATTATTCTCCAATATACTTAATAGTAATTATATTATTAAAAAACAAAAGCAAAACCAAAAATCTTCACACCATACTATCACACATAAAAATAATTTCCAGATTTAAATGTTGAAGGTACAATAGATTTTCTAAGAGATTTTTTCATGATGTTGGGATAGGCAACAATTTCTTGAAAAAAGACACAGAAAGTACTAACCACCCAGGAAGGAAAGCTACATTAAAGTTAGCAAGTACTGAACATCAAAAGACCATTTTAAGAGTAAAAAGACAAGCCAGAGAGTGGAAGAAGACATTTGAGATACATATTAACAAAGAGCTGATAACCAGAATACATTAAAAAGAAAAACTTAAAAACTGCTACAAATCACTGAGAGCAACCTCCTAATATAGAAAAAATAGATAAGAGATTTAAATAGGCATTTCATAAAAGAGAATATCCAAATGGCCAATAAATGCATAAACTGTGCTGAATTTCATTAGTCAACAGGGGAATAAAATTAAAACCTACAGAGATACCACTACTTATCCACCAAAATGGTTACATTAAAATAACTGATAATATTAAATGCTGGTAGGGATGTGGAACACCAGCAACACTCATACATCACCAGTGGGAATTTAAATGAGTATAAAACACTTTGGAAAATAGTTTAGCATTAAGCTGAAATATAAGCAGGGATTCAAGGGTATTCTTAATATTCTGTTTCTCGGCCTCAGTACTATTTAAACAGATATGCTTTTTGTGATAATTTATTGAGCTCAACACTTATGCCTTCTGCACTTTTATCTGTTATCTGATATGAATAAAAAGCTTTAATTAAATAAACTTCATCTTATGGGGCCTCATCTTTCTGGAATATTTTCCTAGGTACTAGGCTCAGGTTAATTTTGAAAGCTCAACTACTTAAAACTTAAATCAACCCTTTTTTAAGCATCTATCAAAATGCCAAGCATTAAGTCTTGTGGCTACAATGCCAATGGAGAGATAAATACACTATCTCACACTCTTGGGTTTTGTTTTGTTTTTTTAATCATTTTATTGAGACATTGTACATATTATAAAGTTCATCCACTTTATGTGTACAATTCATTGGCCTTTTGGTAATTTTACCAAGTTGTGCAACCACCACCATAAATCAGCTTTAGAACGTTTCATCACCCCAAAAGATCCCTCATACTTATTTACTGTTAATCCCCAGCCCCCACCCCACTTTAGGCAATCACTAATCTATGTTCTGTCTTTACAAATTTGCCTTTTCTGGACATTTCATATAAATGGAATCATACAATATGTGATCTCTTGTATCCGGTTTCTTTCACTTAGCACAATGTTTTTGAGGTCCATCCAAGTCACAGCAGATACCAGGGGCTTGTACCTTTTCATTGTTGAATAATATTCCACTGTATGACTATACCACATTTTTTATCCATTCATCAGTTGGTGATCATTTGGGTTGTTTCCACTTTTAGACTGTAAAAAATAATGCTGCCGAGAATATTCATATGCAAGTCTTTGTGTGAATATATGTTTTCATTTCTCTTCGGCAGATCCCTAAGAGTGAGTTCATATGGTGCTGTTTCATATGGTAAATTTGTATTTAACTTTCTTGTTAAATTCTTAATGTATATTCAGTGATGTTTTATATACATAAAAATCTAAATAGGAAGTAAGCATGGGTAGTCAGGGAAGGCTTTATAGAGAATATAAAACTTGAGGTTAACCTTAAAATAGCAGTTATATTTTAAGGTTATATTTATCAAAAATAAATACAATTTCAAATTCATATTTAGTGAGAAGCATGTACCTACTTTGTTAAAGCATCAGATTCTGCACAGCTAGGAAAACTGAATAAACACTGAAGGACGGAGTCATAAGAAAATGATCCATATGCTCTGGCCCCACCAATCAAATATATTTATGTTAACCTCAAAGTGTTAAAATAATTAATCAATTGCAACTGAAGACTACTAATCATCTTTAACACTAAAAAAAATAGATTAAACATCTTAAAAGATGACAACCTATGAATAACTATTTAACTTTAGGAACTTTTCAATGGCTCAGAAACACATTCCCTGAATTAAAATGTGAATAAACATATGCTAATTAACTTTTTTAACCTAGAGCATTCAATTAAATCAACCAACTACCAGCTAACTCTGAATAAGTTTGGAGGAAAGATGTACTGGAGGAAAGAAAAATATTTATTTTCCTTTACTGTCTCACTCAATACAACATGCAAAAGTTCTTTAATATTTTATCTTCATAATTGCATAAGAAACACTTTTCCTCATTTCTTATTTTTCCCAGTTAAGCACAATATAAAATATATTAATCCATATTTGAGTAGCAAAGTACAATAGATACATTATCAAAAAGACAAATATTTTGTTCAATAGTAACGTCATGAAGAGTTAAAACAATTCTCCTTCATATGTTTTAGCAGTTTCATTAAGATATGTCTAGGTGTGGTTTTCTTTGAATTTATCCTATTTGGTGTTCACTAAGCTTCTTAATTCTAAAAATGTATATCTTTTGTAAAATTAGGGAAATTTTGGCCATTACTTGTTGAAATATATTTTGTCAGATTCTCTTTTCTCATTCTGGAACTATAATTACATGCATGTTAGATATTTTGTTAACTTCCACATGTTTCCGGGTTTTCATTAATTGTTTTTTAATATTTTTCTCATTATTTTTCAGACTGGATTATTTGTTTATCCATGTTCAAGCTCACTGACTCTTTGTCATTTCCATTCTAATACTGAGCCCATTCAGTAAGTCTTTTATTTCTGATATTATATTTTTCAGTTCTAAAATTTCCAAATGGTTCTCTTTTATAGTTTCTATCTCTGCTGAGAAATTCTATCTTTCAATTAATTTCAAAAGGGTTTACCTTTACCTCACGTACATAGTTAAAAGTCTTCATCTGACTTTAGTTCCAACATCTGGTTCATTTCGGAGTTGGCATCTATTGGTTGTCTTTTCCATTAAATACTGGTCACATTTTTCTACTTCTTTGTATGCTGAGTACTTTTGCCCTATATCCTGGATATTTGGAATACTATGTTGCAAAACTCTGGGTCCTGTTAAAACCCTTTGCAGAATGTTGATTTTGTTGTTTGTTTTAGCAGGCAATTAACCTGGTTAGGTTTAGATCAAAAGGTCTGCCTCACTTTCTATGGTTTGTGGTTCCAATGTAAGTTCAGTTTTCAAAGGTTTTGTTGTGTTGCTTTCAGTCTGTGCACGCATGTGCACCTCAGAGGTAAGCCCACACCTTGTGCCAGCCATACACAGAATAAGAGGATCTCTTTCTCCTGTTCTCTCCTTTCTGATATTAGCTCCATACTCTTCAGCTCCCAGGAGCTCCTTTTTCCAGTCCTCTTGCAAGAAAGATAGAGTTTTTCTTGGAGTTTTAGCTGCCTGTGCTGCCATCATGCAGTTCTGCATGAATAGTGTTTCTCTTAAGGCAAAAAAAGTAATGAGAGAAAAGATGAAGAAAATAATAACAGATTCCAAAGGCCATATCTGGGGCTGTCCTTAGGTCAGTGCCAGGAGAGGAAAAAGGGAAAAAGTGAAAAAAAAAAAAAATCAAAAAAACTAAAACCAAACAGTCCCTGGCTCATGGGGTCTACTTTTCCCTTCTTCTAGCCAGAAATAAGAGATTTCTCTAAGAGTTTTTGCTGCTGCTGCCCACTGTGCAGTTCTGCAAAGAGGACTTCCCATGGTCAAATCTGGGACAGTAAAAAAGAAACAAAAATGAGCAACTCAGCACATATGGGTCATCTTCAAGTTTTGACTATCTTCTTCAATCTACCTGCTATTGTTTCCAAGCCATAAAGTAGCTTCTTTTAGCATTCTGTCCAAAAGGTTTCATTGCTATCAGTGAAAGAGATAGGCTAAGTGAACTCCTATCTTTTCAAGTTTGATACACTATATATCCTTCAAGCACCAAAGGACTTCATATGTATAATTTCTTATTTATACCCTCACACATTGTTCCAAAAATTATATATATACTGTGTATGTGTGTATATATATATATATATATATACAAAAAATAAAGTAAAATAAAACTTTAATAGGGAGAACAAGAAAGAACAAAGGAAAAGAGAAGAAAAATTACACAGAAACAGGAAAGAGGTTAATATGCAAATAGGAACATAAGGCCCTAGATTTGCTAGAATTAGACCAAAAATATGGCTTCAACTTTCCAACAGCTAACTTAAAAGAAGGAAGAACATAATGTTCATAGAAGAAACACAAACCAGGTTATCAAATCAAATACAACTATCCTTGACCCTGAGATCATTCTTAAAATAAACCATCTAATGAATTTCACAGAGCAATTTGCAATAACTTCCTTAAATATAGGCCACATGCCAAAAGACAATCAGTTAAATCAATTCCAGAGAAGGTCAATATGATGAGTCCAGATATAAGATTCAGGCTTAAATAAGGAGTGGATTTTAAACTAAAAAAGAAACAGATACAATATATATCCTTCAAGAATTCCTCCATAATATGGTTCTTCCTGGCAAAGCTTTTGAAAGGTTCTGCACTGCACCGAGTTTGAGATTATATCTTCTGACAAGTAGCTGGTGGACAACTATTTCACGTGACTACTGTAGGTACAGAGACCTATACTGTAATAGTCAACCCACATGGAGACAGAGTAGCATTCTCTATAGAAAATGAGGCTCATAATGAAAAAGACTAGAGTCAGAACAGTAGGAATAAACCCACCCCATTCATTAGGTAAATCAAGAGAAGCATGTGAGGCTAAAGCCAAGTTTCTCTCAGAATGTAATTCTCAATCTTCTCAAATATATTTTAAAAATGGCAATCAGAACAAAAATATGGTAGCAATACTTTTAAAATAGGATAAGTTTAAAGAAAATGTCTTCAAATGCTCACATTAGTTATGCAAGAAATCCAATAAAGCAGTGGTCCCCAACCTTTGTGGCACCAGGGATCAGTTTCATGGAAGACAATTTTTCCACGGATGGGGGGGTGGGGGTGAGGTGTTGGGGTTCAGGCAGTAATGCAAGTGATGAGGAGCAGCAGGTGAAGCTTCGCTCACTCACCTCCTGCTGTGCAGCCCAGTTAGTACCAGGCCACAGACCAGGGATTGGGAATCCCTGCAATAAAGCACCCCAAAACATTTTTGTCTTGCCTACTTGGTATTTCCTCTAATATGTAACTAACAAACTAGTTACAAGTTGTACAGCCAAGAAATTAAATGTGGTTATTACCTAGATAAAAAATTCTGAGGCACTTGTACGAAAAATGATCATCGAAATTGCAAACACTACAATTTAAATGAATAGTAATCAATTAATAAAATAAACCCTTTTCAAACTATGCTCATAGTTTGAATAAAAAATTTATGAAAAAACTTTGCCAAAGTTTTTAAAAATCTATAATAAAAGTAATAAAAATTATGAGATGTTTTCATACAAATGCCAAAATTTGAGTGATTAAACAAATCATATGGAAAAACCACTTCAGTTTATATCAGTTAATTTTTTGTTGCATAATAAAGTACCCCAAACTTAGAAGCTTAAAACAACAAACATTTATTATTTCTCACAATTTTCTAGATCAGCTAGTTTTATCTGGTCTCAGATGGCAATTAATCTCAGTAGTCAGTGGGATCAGCTGGGTCACCTGATGGCTTGGGTGTGGGTGGATGGTCTAAGACAATAATCAGCAAATTTTTTCTTAATGGGACAGATAGTAAAACTTTTAGGCTTGCAGGCCATGAGGTCTCTGTAGCAGCTACTAGACTTCACCATTGTAGCAGGAAAGCAGCCACAGACAAAACGTAAACAAATGAGTGTGGCTGTGTCCCAGTAAAATTTTATTTACAAAAACAGGCAGCAAGCCAGTAAACTCTAGTTCGCTAACCCCTGGTCTAGGATAGCCTCACTCACATGTCTGACAGTAGGTAGATTCATAAGTTTAGGGGAACTCAGCTTGGACATCGCACCTCTCTCTGCTCTAGTAGTTTCCTATCTTCCAGTACGCAAACCAGGGTTTCTTGACATAGTTGTATCACAGTTCCAAAAACTAGCAAATGAGGGCATGCCCCAATGTGCATGGTTGCCTTGATTATGTCTATGCTCTTGAAGAAATTGAAGTATATAGGAATCCTACAGTAATATTTTCCCTTTCATAATGTTATAATTAGCAAATACCAATACATCTACTGAGTAAAATTATAAAACTGCATTTCAGTGTACCTCAATATGCAGATTTAAAGCCAACAATATTAAAAAACTGCTCCACTTTTCTAGAACACTATTGATAGCACTTTCATAAACACATTCTTCACAGACTTATAAAAATTAAAAAGGATTTACTTGAAGTGAAACATTAACATTTTGCCCTTATTCAAGATCTAAAATTTCAATTTACAATGTCAAAGGGCTAAAACAATTGCGACAATTTGATCAATGTATAGACTGTGAATTTCTAATTACATAAAAAGGGTATTCTATCCCAATCTTCAAATTGTTCTTTTTCTTTTATTCTATGCTTTAAAAACAGATTGGCATTTCCTAATAACCAAACACAAAACAAATTCTATTAAGATACAGTCTAAGTTTGTAAAATTTAATACACTTATTGTAAACAAGCAATCCATTTGCTAGCTTTGTTTCCTCTTTCTCTTAAAATATGTTAAAAATACTCAAAAGGCATTATTAAAAAACCAAAAAGAAGTTCATAATTCTAGCAGAGGACAGGTTGATTTATCTGAGAGATTAAGTAGTTCAATATATTGTTTCTAAATACTGAAACAATAGACTAAAATCCACAGTAATTAAGTCAGTTCCTAAGAAATATGCACAGCCTGATTGACATTTAAACCCCCAAATTCTTGAATAATGAAACTGTTAAGGGAACCAAATACACACATCTAGTTTCAATAAAGTTGGCAATCCCTTAAAATATTCTGCATAAATAATTTTAACCTTAAGCATTAACATTAAGGAAATGATTAAAACCACATTTTTCATAACAAAGGGTATAAACTGACCTTTATTTTATTAGCCTACAATTTGCTTCACCACTGTTTTTCTAAACCACTCTAATGGCATATATACCTTGACAACATCCCACAGATGGTTATGATTATGTGTAACAAGACAACAAGCTCATTGAAAACCTTTACAGATGCTTAGCTAATGGGATGTCACATTAAATCTAATAAAGATTTAAAAACTTTATATCAATAATATTATAAACAAAGATATATCATTTGAAATTAAGATTCAAACATTCCTAAATTAATTCCATAAAAGCACTAGATTAGTAATATACTTACTTAAGAAGGAGCCTTAAAAAGAAGTGTAGACATTACACCGCTTGTCCCCCTCACACAACCTGCTTGCATCATGTGCCTCTGGGGCAGGGGAGTGGGAAAAAAATACATATATATTTTTTGCTTTCAACATCTTAGATATAGATGCTTCTAGCTACAAAATTCTGGTAAATGTCAAAATTCGATCTGACTACTTCTTACTTCCTCTCTTAATGCTTAATGACTAATTCCTTAGAGATGTCCTTAAAAGCCCTAAAATGTTGTCCTTTGGTAGAAACTTTCACCAGCAATCAATCAGGAGCAAATTAGATGATTGTGTTGAAATGTACTACACTGTTTAAGCTAACAAATGAATGAAGAAAGGTAGTATATCGTAACATATGCCAGTACACTGAAGTCGTTAAAAGGGTTTGTTGGAAGAATATTTGGTTTCCAGTGTAGCAAATATGGAATAAGAAGGGACAGCGATAAAAGAATACCAAGTCATATGGAAATCCAAATATAGTGACAGACACAATTATTTTACTAATTGCTAATGAATACAGTCAAGTGGCTTCAAAAAGCAAAACTTTGCTTGGACTACTTCAGGTTTTGACCTTTGCATGAGCAAATGCATTTAAACTGAAGCCCACCAAAATTGATTAACGGCGCCAGCCAAGGCCAGCATGTAGTTGAAGCTTTTTCCATCTATCACATGGCCCCAAGGATAGTTAAATGAACCTTAAAATGGCTACAAACAGCTCAATGACTACACAGAGTCCTGCCAATTAGAAATAATTAGGCAGTCATTTTGGTGGTAAGTCTTTTTAAGTGCATACATAACGATGCAATGATGCTTATTAACGATCTCATATGAGCTATGCTCAAACAGCCTGAAATAATTATGCAACTATCACAAAGCCTTGCTCATCTCTGTACTTCACCTTAATGCATTTAAAAATCCACTTCATTACCTCCAGTAATTAATCCTCCATTAATTGCAGGAAAAGCTCAGTTTACCAAGCTTCGTTTCTAATTATCTTATAAATAGTTATGGTTCTAATTAATGTGTTCATTAAGATGAATATCTTTCTCAAAGCCATGCTCAGAGCAAAGGTTCCACTTATTCTCTCAAAAGCCTAACTACCATAAGGTCAGGCCATTTTTGTTGCATTTGCTTTTATTTTAGTATACTCAACCTCCTAATTGGCATTTAAAATCTATTTTAGAGAAACTTCAGGAAGGTATATAGGGGAAATAGGGGCAAAAAAGATATTTTCAAAACTCTTTTCCAATCAATAACCTTAAAACCTTAACAGGAAAACTTTAGTGCATCTTTTCTGATAAAAATTGACTAATATGCTTGAGTACTATATCCAAGTGAATTTAAATACCATACAAACTTAGCTTTTGCCCCTTCTCTTCAATTAGAAAATAAGACAAGAAAGATGAAATATGCTATTACAACGAATGCATTTAAATTTATATTAGATTACATAGCTAAATTGCCACTATAAAACAATTACTCAATATAAATTGTCAGCCATCAAAGAAAAAACTGACACATATCCTGGGATCACCAATATTTCCTATCATTTAGAAGCATACTAGTCTATGTGCTTTTTAAAAATATAAATCTAATTCTGTGCTACAAAGTATATAGCACTTAAAAAAACACTGGCTATGATTCAAAGATAAAACATGATGCAAAATCACTCTTTTTGTAAACATGAATATTTTTATAATTCTGTAAATTTTTAGAACAATTGTGTAAACAATTTAGAAGCACAAAAAGGATTCTTAACTTTTAAAAAATCAAATTTTATTTTCCAGGAATAAAAGAACAGAAACAATTTATTTGGGAATTCAAGTAGGTAAAATCCCTTAATAAAAATTTTTTTTTTTTTTTTTTTTTTTTTTTTGCGTTACGCAGGCCTCTCACTGTTGTGGCCTCTCCTGTTGCGGAGCACAGGCTCCGGACGCACAGGCTCAGCGGCCATGGCTCACGGGCCCAGCCGCTCCGCGGCATGTGGGATCTTCCCGGACCGGGGCATGAACCCGTGTCCCCTGCATTGGCAGGCGGACTCTCAACCACTGCGCCACCAGGGAAGCCCAATAAAAATTTTTAAAAGTTATTAGTGTAACAACCCTGACAGTTAATAATAAAGCTATAGTTCCACATATGATAGATGTCTCCTGCTTCTCTGTAATTTGCTGTTGCTCATTAATCTTCCCCCCTTGTCTCTTTCCATGTAAGATAAACCTGCAGAACGATTTCATTTATGAATCAAAAAAAAAAAAAAAATTCTACAGGCAAAATTCTAAACAGATAAGTTTCTTCATAGATAATTATAAGTGTAATTTCTGACATAAATTTCTCTGGAATAAACTTGTTAAAACATGCTTCACACAAAACCACTGTGGCTGTGTATTCTCACATTAAAATTTCTGATTATAGAGACTAAATAAAATTAGCTAGAAGGGTAGATGGAGACTGACAATGAGGGAATATCTTATATGTTTTACAGCAACATTCATTCATTCTTCTAGTCTGAGGATACAGTGGTGAATGCGACAGGCAAGGGCTCTGCCATAATGGAGTTAAGAGTTTAATTCCTTTAAAGTAAAACGCCCCCTGCTAACTTAAAAGAAACATTGCTACAACACAGAAACAGGTTGGTTTTAGCTATAATTTTCAATTCTGTAATAAGTACTGTATCAAGTACTCCTTAACATCCAGAGTGTCAATCCTCTCCTATAACCAAAAGATCCCTGAAAGACGACAACTTGGCCCAACCGTGTGTACAGCTGAACCAAACACAACATAGGCACCAAGTTGTACTATTATTTTTAAAATGTATGTAATTCAAAAAGACATAATATAAGTGGATCTATGAGAACATTAGGTTTGGTGAACCTATCTTCTAAATTTTAACCACTTCAATGACACCTTACCTAGTAGTAGCACAGTGATCCTCAGTCTTGGCTTTGTAACACTCCATGATGTCTCCAACAATTTCAAAATGAGAATTATAAAGTTCTCACCACAAAACTTATCATTAATTCACTTTTATTTAAAAAAAATAAATATTATTTCAAGGGGAAAGGGAAAGGAGAACAAATGGTAGTACCACAATATCCAAAAGGTTAGACATTACTCTTCCTTTTTAATCTAGAGGAGTTTAGGAATATCAGTTCTGTTTATCCTGAAAAGTGTTGAGATTTTAGAATACTCACATCATTCACTCTCTCTGCCTTTTCACTCCCCTACCCCCTCTGCAAAACTGAATCTAAAGAAAGTCAAGGACCGTCTTTATTAACACAACAAAGCTTCCTATAACTACTTCACAGTATCAAACTAATAATGTTCATGTTAGTCCCTCAGACTAACATCCTTGGTTTTCTCCTTGGTTTAAGGAAACTTTTTTCAAATTTCTTCCAGGCAACCAAATTTCTTCCTGTCAACAGTCTTATCCACATAAGTAAACTGGAAGCAATGGTTCCTAACAGGCAATAATGAAAAGCTGAAAAAAAAAAAGGCAATCTAGAAGCTTATTCTAATGGACCAAGTTTAAATGAACTGAAATAGTTAACATTCCTAACAAATTTGATTAGGCTCTAAATTGAGATCTAAGTAAAATGTTAATGCTCCTAACTACTGGATTGGAAGTAATGTTAATTCTTTATCATTACACAGATACTAATGACAAAAATAAAGGCAACCCATTACATAGCATTGAATTGGCCTTTCCTCACTCCAGTTAGTAAAACAGAAGAAAGCACATTCCAGTAGGCCAGACCAAAAATAATACTGTATGAGAAGATTTCTGATATCTACAGCTCAGTACAGTGCCAATTAATAATGTTAATTCTCCACTGCCTGCCAATGCAGGGGACATGGGTTCAAGCCCTGGTCCGGGAAGATCCCACATGCTGCGGAACAACTAAGCCCGTGCGCCCCAACTACTGAGCCTGCGCTCTAGAGCCTGTGAGCCACAACTACTGAAGCCCAAGCACCACAACTACTGAAGACCACGTGCCTAGAGCCCGCGCTCCGCAACAAGAGAAGCCACCGCAATGAGAAGCCCACACACTGCAAAGAAATGTAGCCCCCACTCGCCACAACTAGAGAAAGCCCATGCACAGCAACGAAGACCCAATGCAGCCAAAAATAAATAAATAAAATTTTTTTAAAATCTAAATGTTAATTTTCCAGGGACTTAGTTTTAAGACATAAAAATCTAAAATTCTTTCATAGACATGACTAACTTACAGTATTTAAAGAAGCCTCACAAGGGGCTTCCCTGGTGGTGCAGTGGTTGAGAGTCCGCCTGCCAATGCAGGGGACACAGGTTCGTGCCCTGGTCCAGGAAGATCCCACATGCCACGGAGCGGCTGGTCCCATGAGCCATGGCCACTAAGCCTGCGCGTCCAGAGCCTGTGCTCTGCAACGGGAGAGGCCACAGCAGTGAGAGGCCCGCGTACCGCAAAAAAAAAAAAGAAGCCTCACAAGACATTAACTAAGAGAGAGCTTTGTTTACCTATCCTGTTGTATTTTCTTCATAAGGTCCAGCAAGAGTTTAGCAGTGTTAATTATTATTCAGAATACAGTCATTTCCCCTACCCATACCTTAGGCAGAGTATTCTTCCTCATCCTTGACAGTGAGCTTAACCGCATGACTCGTTCTGGCCAATGAAATGTTGGCAGAAATGGCACTGAGCAGAGGAGTTAAATGTGCTTATTAGGAAGTTGACCTTGTTTTCCTTTTGTCTAAGAAGCTTTGTGTATCTTCTGATCCATGGTGAATGAGACATACAAGGAGCAGAACGGGTCTCAACCGCCAGCTTGGAGCCAAGCCCAAGGAGCCAGCCTAGATCAGAAGAGGCCCAGCTGACTCACAGATGTCTGAGAGAAATAATTCTTTTTGTTGTATGCCACTGAGTTCTGAGATGGTTACTATGCACCATTATTGTGGCAACAGCTAACTAATACAAAGACATTACTAGCATCAGAGCGTATGAAGGTCATCTGCCAAGGGGAACAAAGAGTACAACCTAGTGGACAGTAGGATATCTGATAGGAGTAAGAACAAGGGTTTGAAGTGTTACGAATCCCCAGCTCTAGCTATGTAAGCCTGAGCAAGTTACTTGACCTCTGTTTCTCATCTGTTAAGTGAAGGTAAAGTACAAACTTAGAAAGTGAGAAAGGTTGCTGAGACAGTCAAATAAAATAACATATAATGATAACACAATCCCAAAATTCCTAGCAGACAGTAGATACTCAATAAATTTTAGTTTCTCCTTTGTTCTTCTTGGCTCTAAGTCAAGCTATTAAAAAAATTCAACACACTTTCACAAAATTTTTATTACATGCAAATATGTAACCCCATTTTTCAAACTAAACTTTGAAGTAAACACCTGTTAAAGTAATTATAGAATATCAGTTTCTGTGTCTGAGAAGAACCCTCCCCTTTCTCATGGATCTTACTAATCATCTTTCTCTTTCCTGCTGTAAATCTTAAGTTTTTCATGATGAAACAGTTTTCTATGGAAAAGACAAGAGCAACACTTTTACTTGTTTAATAAGCAAAATTTCCATATCTTTTCCTTCCTATTTTTCTTTACATGTATTTCACCCCTTCTTCAAAAAAAACAAAAAAAAAAATAGTAACACAGTTAAATCATCAATACATATTTTCTCCTTTTGAGAAGAAAAGGGCAGATTCATCAAATAATATTTATAAAATTATTTGAGTTATTCAGAAGATGAACTCTACAAATTAAAACTTGTAGTAGGAATTTATTTTCTTAATTTTAATAAGTGAATGGCTTCGGGTAGTGATGATTTCTTTAAAAAACAGAGGCTTCAGGGAAGGTCAGAGACTCAGACACAGACACAATCATTCATCATAAAAGACTTCAGGGGACGTTTTAATAACTACCTGTGGCAGGATCTCGCTCATATTCATTATAAAATTCCCAAGGCAGACTTTGCTTTCTCATTCATACTCACAAATATACAAAATGGAAGCTTCCCATCAACTGTGGTGTAAGTAGATGCATTTAAACACCAGTTGTTTTATCATGGCATTTATCACCACAGTTTGCAATAAACAACATTAAAGTTTTATAGGACTGAAGTGAACCCATACATATGCACACGTGTGTGTCATACACATGCACACATACACACTCACAAGGCATGAAGCAAAGATTACTGAAGCTATGTGATGTTCACATTTATTTTTAACTACTTGGTCACAAACAAAAATATGATTGAAACAGACCAATTTATGAATCAAATAAGGATCTCACACACATTAAAAAAAAAGGACGGAGAGGGCTGTTTTTAAAAGCTCTTATCAGGGCTTCCCTGGTGGTGCAATGGTTAAGAATCCACCTGCCAGTGCAGGAGACACGGGTTCAAGCCCTGGTCCAGGAAGATCCCACATGCTGCGGAGCAACTAAGCCCATGTGCCACAACTACTGAGCCTGTGCTCTAGAGCCCTCAAGCCACAACTACTGAAGCCCCTGCGCCTAGAGCCTGTGCTCCGCAACAAGAGAAGCCACTGCAATGAGAAGACCACACACCACAATGAAGAGTAGCCCCCACTCGCCACTAGAGAAAGCCCACGCGCAACAACAAAGATCCAATGCAGCCAAAAAAAAAAAAATTTTTTAATTTAAAAAAATTAAAAGCTCTCATCAAAAAAAGTTTTATATGTATATATACTTGTATTTTATTTATGTGTTTAGCTACGTGATATGGAGTAGCTTATTCTTTAACTCTACTGCAGCTTTTCCATTTAAAACACTCTCAAATCCAGTAGCTGTAATTCTACTCCCTCTACCTGCAAAAAGGTGCTACTCTCACCTTAATTCTGCTACTCTTCTCCCTGCAGAAACAGCTAGGATGAAATCAAACTGGGCTTTGGGGGCTTAAATTTGACACTGTAACTTGCCTCCTCTATCTATATAATAAGGATAAATCATGTGAGGAGCAAACCAAAAATGTGTATGAAAGTGTATTTTAGAAAGCCTAAAGGGTTACACTAATATTCCTACAATCATCTTAATGGTTTCCATGTTCTCCTGGCTTTGATACTGACTACACTGCTTCAAAAGCCCCTTTTAGATGAACCATGCTTGCCAGACAAATGGCCATCATATCCTGTTCTGGAACCATCTAGACCACCTCCAATTTACCTCAATGACTACTCCTTATTTTCATAGTTTTGTAGCCCATCTCAACCACATTATCTTGCTTGGCTGCTAGAACCGGTAACCTGGGTTGGACCTTGTTATCTACACATATTCTTTCCTTATACCCTATCTTCACAACTTACAGTTTCTTCACACATTATAATCTTAGGCCAGGCCAGCCAAACCTCAGCTGTGTCCTACTAGACCAGAGAGGGTCTCTGGCCAGTTACTCCTCTATATCCTACATTCTTGACTCTTCAATAAAAACAAAAAGTAGAAGAGATGGTATAATTGGGAGAAAGGGTTTTCGAGGCTACTTTTTGTGGGGAAAAGACACCCCTATTTCTAAAAAGACCAAAAATACTCCATGGCTCTGAGAAATACTGATCTACATTTGTTTCTCATTTCCAGAGTTTTGCCAGACCAAAATGCAGAGTGGTAGGGGTGGAGAAAGGTTATTTTGGGTAGACTTATTCTATTCCAAGAGAGAAAAAGACAGTTCTACAAGAAATGTAGACAATTAACTGTATTAAGAAAACCTTTTACAAATGTTTAAAATGAATACTAAATGAAATAAGATCCTTTAAAAAATATTATTATTTTTAATTATAGCTGTGGATTTTTTCACTGGATATGTTAACTGCTACATGGAAAGCAAAGGTAAGAATTAATATAGGGCTTAGGTAAGAAGTAATATAGGACTTTATCAAGGCTCTGAATGCATCTGTACATATTTCAAAACTCATTAAATGAACAGACTGCTCACAAATATTCTATAAATTAATATTTCTGAAGGCATTTTTGAGCGTCTCAGAAAGTAAGCTTTTACCTTACTTTTTGTGTAAACACAGTTAATAAAAATCAGTGAAACCAAAGCACTGATGATCCAAATAGCATGTATATCACTTGCTTTTAATTGTTTCTCATGTAGTAGACAAGGACTAAGCCTACAGAGCAGTTATGACACTGCCAGAACCTCAGGGTCTCTGAACAGAATGATCTGTTCTAACATAATCCAGTTCTCCTGATCGAGATGGTCAGAAATAAGAATTTACTCTACATTCACCAAAGACACTTAACTGTCACATTCCCAGACTCTGGGTCATGATCTTAGAAAAGGCTTTGGGGCCAGACACACTAAGTTTGTATTCAAAAATCCTAGCTCCACTCTTGCTACTCTCTGTCCTTGATACAGATATAAAACCTACTTTTGTCATCAGCAAATCATGATACCGATCCCATGGGATTGCTATAAGGATGAAATGAAGAGAACACAAGTTAAGCATTCTGTATTAGTATCTGGACCTTAGTAAGCACTAGATTAATCAGTATAAATTATTACTATTATTGTTTTAACTCAATATTAATTTATAATTTTAGTTTCTCCAGTCATTCTTCACTTCTTACAACTATACCGAATTCCTTGTAAAGTTTCAACAATAACAAAGAAAAACTAGAGGCATCTAACTTTTTAATAATTCTATTTGCTAATAAATAAGATACAGTTAAGAATTCAAGTTGCTTTAGATTTTGGATTTTATGTTTTATTGCAGAAATAGCTAGAGGAAACAGAATAAAAACCTGTCTTTTTGCAAAAACTAAATTTTTCAAACATGTATCCCAATCTCATAATGACCCTGGGTTTTCTCATCCCATAAACGTAATCTACCTAATATCACATAGCAGATGAGCAACAGACAAGAAAGAGGTTTTACACACCAGTGATAATCAAGACTTAGAACGTCTCCCCAAAACATGCCCCTAAATTACAGAAGACAATCTCAGCTCAAAAAACTTTCTAGTAAAGGGTCAGCATAATGAACATGATGATGCTTGAGATATTCAGCTTTTCTTAAAGGTCACACCTATGCAAACTGATCAAAGCCAATCTTTCTTAGAATGTAAGATCCAACAAGATCTAAGATCCAGGACGCATGACTACCAACTTCCCCACCTATCTACTACTAATACAGTGCCTTTTCAGATTATGTTCCCTTGCTTTCTAGCAATCTCAAGGGATCTCTTAAAAGCACTCATTAAGTGACAGTATTACCCTGCAACACAATACCAGGCCACGTTGTCTTTCTTAATTACATCAGAAACAAATGTGGTTCACAAAACTGTTGCCTTTCTCTAATGGTTTTATTTAAGAATAAAAAGTAGATTTAAAAAAAAAAAAACACCCAAGCAGTAAATAAACAATAAATGGGAAAAAGAACGGCCTCAAATAGCAACTCTAGAAGCAGAGAGCTCCATATCCATCCTTGAATTTCTCCAAATAAAAAGGGCTGGAGATCACTCTCATGGTTAAGGGAATGTCTAAACAGGCACTTTAGTAACTGAGACAACATTGATTCTACCCAGCAATCCCACCACTGGGCATATACCCTGAGAAAACCATAATTCAAAAAGACACATGCACCTCAATGTTCACAGCAGCACTATTTACAATAGCCAGGACATGGAAGCAACCTAAATGTCCATCAGCAGAGGAATGGATAAAGAAGATGTGGTACATATATACAATGGAATATTACTCAACCATAAAAAGGAATGAAATTGGGTCATTTGTAGAGATGTGGATGGACCCAGAGAGTGTCATACAGAGTGAAGTTAAGTCAGAAAAACAAGCACCATATATTAATGCATATATGTGGAGTCTAGAAAAATGGAAGAGGTGACCTTAATTGCCAAGCAGAAATAGACAGACGTAGAGAACAAATGTATGGATACCATGGTGGAAAGCGGTGGGGTGGGAGGAATTGGGAGATTGGGATTGACATGTATACACTATTGATACTAGGTATAAAATAGACAACTGATGGGAACATACTGTATAGCACAAGGAACTCTACTTAATGCACTGTAGTGTCCTAAATAGAGGGGATATAAGTATACGTATGGCTGATTCATTTTGCTGTGCAGTTGAAGCTAACACAACACTGTAAAGCAGCTATACTCCAATAAAAATTAATTTTAAAAAATAGAACCACGGGCTTCCCTGGTGGCGCAGTGGTTGAGAGTCTGCCTGCCGATACAGGGGGCACGAGTTCGTGCCCCGGTCCGGCAGGATCCCGCGTGCCGCAGAGTGGCTGGGCCCTTGAGCCGTGGCCGCTGGGCCTGCACGTCTGGAGCCTGTGCTCCACAACAGGAGAGGCCACAACAGTGAGAGGCCCACGTACCGCACAAAAAAAAAAAAAATAGAACCACTCTTAAACAAAGAAAAATTGATTCTACGTAGTTAGTGGCAAATACGCAAATGTGACTAAGAATAAATCTAAATGTGGAGGCTTGAACAAATAAAGAAGGCATTTGCTTTAAAAAGGAGGAGAAGGCTTCCCTGGTGGCGCAGTGGTTGAGAGTCCGCCTGCCAATGCAGGGGATGCGGGTTCGTGCCCCAGTTTGGGAAGATCCCACATGCCGCGGAGCGGCTGGGCCCGTGAGCCATGGCCGCTGAGCCTGCGCGTCCGGAGCCTGTGCTCCGCGGCGGGAGAGGCCACAACAGTGAGAGGCCCGCGTACCGCAAAAAAAAAAATAAAAATAAAAATAAAAATAAAAAGGAGGAGAGTGATTATTCACAGGTGGCCAGACTGTGCACTGTCTGAAAACTTTCACTTGTTTCAACATCTGCAAATCAATCAATGTGATACACCACAATGACAAAATGAGGGGTAAAAATCATATGACCACCTCAATAAAACCAGAAAAAGCATTTGACAAAATTCAACATCCATTCATGAGAAAAACTCTCAACAAAGTGGGTACAGAGGGAACATACCTCAACATAATACAGACCATATATGACAGCCCACCACTAATATCACCATTTCATCAATGGTGAAAAACTGAAAGCTTTTCCTCTAAGATCAGGAACAAGACAAGAATGCCCACTCTTGCCACTTTTATTCAACACAGTATAGAGAGTCCTAAGCCAGAGCAATTAGGCAAGAAAAATAAATAAAAGGCATCCAAATCGGAAAGGAAGAAGCAAAACTGTCTCTATCTGCAGATGCTATATACAGAAAACCCTTAGAAACTCTACCCCAGGGGACTTCCCTTGTGGTCCAGTGGTTAAGACTTCACCTTCCAATGCAGGAAGTGCAGGTTCGATCCTGGTCGGGAAACTAAGATCCCACATGCCTCGCGGCCAAAAAACCAAATCATAAAACAGAAGCAATATCATGACAAATTCAATAAAGAATTTAAAAATGGTCCACATCAAAAAAATCTTTAAAAAAAACCCAAGAAACAAAACAAAATCTACCCAAAAAAACTGTTAGAATTAATCAATGAATTCAATGACATTGCTGTATACAAAATCAGTACACAAAAAAGTGTTGCATTTATATATACTAATAATGAACTGTCAGAAAGAGAAATTAATAAAACAATCCCATTTGCACTTGCATCAATAAGAATAAAATATCTAGGAATAAATTTAACCAAGGAAGTGAAAGACCTGTACATTAAAGCTAAAAGACACTGATGAAAAAAACTGAAGACACAAATAAATCAAAAGATACTCAGTGCTAATGGGCTGGAAGAATTTTGTTAAAACGTCCATACTTCCCAAAGTAATCTACAGATTCAATGCAATCCCTATCAAAATTCCAATGGCATTCCTCACAGAAATAGAACAAATAATCCTAAAATTGGTATGGAACCACAAAAGACCCAAAACAGCCAAAGCAATTTTGAGAAAGAAAACAAAGCTGGACACACCACACTTTCTGATTCCAAACTCCATTACAACGCTACAGTCATCCAAACAGTTTGGTATTGGCATAAAAACAGACATATAGATCAATGGAACACAGTAGAGCGCCCCAAAATAAACCCACACATATAAGGTCAATTAATTTACAACAAAGGAGCCAAAAATACACAATCAGGAAAGGACAGTCTCTTCAAGAAATGGTGTTGGGAAAACTGGGACAGCCACATGAAAGGAATGAAAGTGGACCACCATTTCAAACCACACACAAAAATCAACACAAAATGGATTAAACACCTGAACATAAGACATGAAATCATAAAACTCCTAGAGGAAAACATAAGAGGTAATCTCCCGGACATCAGTCTTGGCAATGATTTTTTGGATTTGATACCAAAAGCAAAGGCAACAAAAGCAAACGTCAACAAGTGGGACTACATCAAACTAAAAAGTTTACGCACAGCAAAGAAAACCACCAAAAAAATGAAAAAGCAAATGATGGAATGAAAGAAAATATTTGCAAATCACGTATCTGATAATGAGTTTATATCTAAAATATATAAAGAACTCATCCAACTCAACAGAAAAAAATCTGATTAAAAAATGGGAAGGGGGCTTCCTTGGTGGCATAGTGGTTGTGAGTCTGCCTGCCAATGCAGGCGACATGGGTTCGTGCCCTGGTCCAGGAAGATCCCACATGCCGCAGAGCAGCTGGGCCCGTGAGCCATGGCTGCTGAGCCTGCACGTCCAGAGCCTGTGCTCCGCAACGGGAGAGGCCACAGCAGTGAGAGCCCCGCGTACCACAAAAAAAAAAAAAAAAAGGGAAGAGGATCTAAATAGACATTTTTCCAAGAAGACATACAAATGGCCAACAGATACATGAAAAGGTTTTCAACAACACTTATCATCATAGAAATGCAAATCAAAACCACAGTGAGGCATCACATATCACCTGTTACAGTATTAGGAAAAAGACTAGAAATAACTATTAGCGAGCATATGGAGAAAAAGATAACTCTTGTACACTGTTGGTGGGAATGTAAATTCGCGCAGTCACTATGGCAGTTCCTTAAAAAATTAAAAATAGAACTACCATATGATCTAAAAATGCCATTTCTGGGTATTTTTCCGAAGAAAAGAAATCACTATCTCAAAAAGACATCTGCACTCCATGTTTCATTGCAGCATTATTTACAATAGCCAAGACATGGAAACAACCTAAGTGTTCATCAATGAATGAATGGATAAAAATGTGTGAGATGTATTATATGTGTGTGTGTATACACACACACACACACATAAACACACACACATATATATAAAATGGAATATTTTTCAGCCATAAAAAAGAAAGATATCCCGCCATTTAGGACAACATAGATGGACCTCAAGGGCATTATGCTAAGTGAAATTAAGTCAGAAAAAGACAAATACTATATGATATGACATATATAGAATCTAAAGGAAAAAAAGAACTCATAGATACAGAGAGCAGATTCGTGGTTGCCAAGGGTTGGGTATGGGACTGGGTGAAATAGGTGATGGTGGTCAGAAGGTGCAATCCTCCAGTTATAAGATAAAATGTCATAGGGATATAATGTACAACATGGTGGCTACAGTTAACAATAGTGTACTGTATATTTAAAGTTGCTAAGAGAGTAGATCTTAAAAGTTCTCATCACAAGAAAAAAAATTGTAACTGTGTGGTGAATGTTAACTAAACTTATTTGGTAATCACTTCATAATATATACATATATCAAGTCATTATGTTGTGCACCTAAAACAAAACCATTATATTGTGAATTAGATCTCAATTTTTAAAAAATGCTTTCCCACTCCAACTAACACTCTAGAGCAAGAAACAACCCTTTTTTTTTTTTTTTTTTTTTTTTTTGTGGTATGCAGGCCTCTCACTGTTGTGGCCTCTCCCGTTGTGGAGCACAGGCTCCGGACGCGCAGGCTCAGCGGCCATGGCTCACGGACCTAGCCACTCTGCGGCATGTGGGATCTTCCCAGACCGGGGCACGAACCCGCGTCCCCTGCATCGGCAGGCGGACTCTCAACCACTTGCGCCACCAGGGAAGCCCGAAACAACCCTTTCTTACAGGCTCTGCTATGTGGACATCAAGGCCTACTACCATACCTAGCACATCACCTCAATAAATATTTTGTGGAACAGGCAAATGGGAGCAGACAGCTTATTAAATGAAGATCTTTATTTACATTAGCAAATTATATAACTATATTTAGAAGAACATTTCAAGTTCTTATATAGTCTTTGCTGCTCCAAATAATGTTTATCATTTTTAGGTGTGTTCAAGTCAGAAATCCTCAGCTTTGTGATTTTCCTAAAATATGAAGTAAATTCTATCCTTCTCTTTGGTTTTATGCTAAGGGGAAAAAAGAGAATAAGTAACATAATCTTCTACTGATGCAATAAATGGAACCACCTTAATTAAAAGGATGTCTAAAATAAGTGGCAGGTCTTTCTACCAATTATGATTCAATTTAAAACATCCAGCCTTTAATCTACCCCATCCTTTAAACAGTACTAGCTGTTGGCAAGAACAATTCAGCTCTACAACTTAGTCCTTTATAACTTTGCTTTTCCTACAGTGAATCCTAAAATTAACTGTAAACTTTTTGGAGCAGAGAGTTTACACAAGAGAAGGACTTAAAAGGGCTTTTTATTTGAAAAGTTATTAAGTGTTAACAGAAATGTAGAAGATTAAAGATAAAAATCACAGAAGTCCTCCTAAACTGCAGTGCATTTTAATGGGAATAAAATCAATATGGTATTTCCTAAAAGGTGTCTGTATGCTTAATTTTCTCAAATATGTAACTTCCCCTTTCTTCCAAATATTTTCCCCCAAATAGGTTTACGTGAATATGCCTTTATTCATCTTGAAGAGTTTTACTTCCTTTTACTAAAGTCCATCTATTCACTTGGACCATAGCACTTGCATCAACCATGCCACTCCTACCAGGAGCAGAACCTGCCAGGCTCCATACCAAGATATAGCCCAACCACAGGTGACTTACCCTGATGAGACTATCTCATCTAAAGGAAGTCAGTCCACAGGCTGTCCCGCAAACTTTGGTGTAGCTCATCAACATGTAAGAGTTACTAGTTGAGCCAATTAGATTCCCTCACTCAGGAATTTGAACCAGGATAAGAAATGATGCAGTTAGAAGAAAGAACAAAAGCTAAAACAGAAATACCAAAAGAGCTTTGATGACCACTGAGTGTGCCATATTATAAACATTTAGGAGTAAAAAGAGGCTATAAGTTATAGAAAAGAATACTCATGAAGAAGCTAGAAAGTAGTAAATTGAAAGCAGAGCATATGTATAGAGTAGTTGAGACAATTTAGTTCTAGAGAACTAAAATGAAACCCATAAACATCTTGCTGCTGAGGACTTCTAGAGAAAAAACAAATGATTAAAAGACAAGATTATGATGCTCAAAACTTTGCAAAGTACGCAGAATAGTTAGTAGTAACAATTTACGGATGTATAAATAGATAGAGGTCAAGATCATATTGCTTCTAAGTCACGGAAAAGGGATCAAAATCCAGGTCTTGTAACGCCTGGTCTAACAGTATTGCTATTTTACTGTGCTGTTTCTCTAACTCATGTATAAGGCTTCCAACCATACCTCCACACCCTACACATACACGATTCAAGTACACATTTGGGTCGTGTACATTTTATAAGGAGAATGATCAAGTTGCTCCTACAGCCCAAGTAACAATCCAATGACCCCATACAATTATTCATATAATGCTTGCAAACAGTCTTGAACCCCCAAACTAGGAGAGCTAAAAAAAAGGGATAGATAAATGGAAATACATGAGAAGCACGTGGTTTATTCGTTTCTGGAAAGCATCTCTGAAACAATCCCAAATGATAAATAAATGCTATCAATTACCATGTTTAACAGTAACATTTCTTAGCTACTCAAAAAGAGACCAGTGCCAGTCCATGAACTATTACATTTCACAATAGGATAAAGAAATTGAGACTAAGAGATTGGAAACTGTCACAGTTTACCCTTGAACAACACAGGTTTGAACTGTGTGGGTCCACTTATAGGAGGATTTTTTTCAATAAATATGTACTACAGTACTACACAATCCCCAGTTGGTTGAATCCACAGATACAGAAGGCTGACTGGAAAGTAATACTCAGATTTTCAACGGCAAGGGTGGTTGGTGCCCCTAACCCCTGCGTTGTTCAAGGGTCAACTGTAGAGTGATTTGATAGAAATACAATATTTTTTATTAATTTCTTAAAATATTAGTCTGAAATGGATTGATAATTTAGGAGAAAAAAATGTCCTTTACTACAGATAATTTAAGAAGCACTTCTAGACTATATAAAACATAATTAGTTTTATTACACAGCCATACAATAATACAAGAATTTCTCATATTGTTCAACTGAAACAATACTTCCAAAACCTACATTTTTGAATTTGAAAAAAATTCTGAACAAGCCAGCAACGTAGTTAGAAACTAGTGTATTATTCAATCAAGAAGATTTTTCAAATTTATTTGGAGGCTATTTACTGTATACTACTTAACCATATGAAAAAGTAATTTTTTTCCAAGCTACAGAGAAATGAAGACTGATACCTTGTGGTCAAGGATAAATTTAAAGTTAGCTCTTTGGAAAAAGGAAAATATTTTAAAGATGTGGAACACAGATTTCCTGAAGTGTGAGAGTGGCTTAAATGTGGAAGTAGGCATATGCAAGAACATTGAGTAGATGGCTAAAAAAATAAGTATCAAAACAAATTTAATAATGGCACTGTGTCATGTTAAGAAATTTTTCATATTTTATTGAGCTGCAAAGTGAAGGCTATGTGGGTGAAATAACACAATGCCCAAATTTGCTTTGAAATACTTCAGCAAAGAAAAAGCAGATGAGAAGGAAAAGGAGGAGAGGGGTGGGGGCAGAAGGAGAAGGTGCAGCACCAACACCATCACTACCACCACCACCACTGCACCAGCTGCAGCAGCCATGGCAAAAATCTTAGTTATTGTTGAATCCAAGTAATGAGTATACGTTATTAGTTACCTACTCTTGAATATGTTGGAAATTATCTTAATTTTAAAAAATCAATGAATTAGCTAGAAATAAATTTCTGAAAAATCAGTTTAAGAAAGTATTTTATTCTATCTACAACCCCTTAAAATTTTTAAATAAAATTCATGTATTTATATTCTTTGACAGATTTTACAAAGTGCCAATAGGGGAGACACTAAAAAGCACTTTTTAAAAGAATGTCAGTACACACACTGCTTATATTTAAAACAGATAATCAACAAGGACCTACTATAGAGCACAGGGAACTCTGCTCAGTATTCTGTAGTAACCTAAATGGGAAAAGAATTTGAAAAAGAATAGATACATGTATATGTATAACTGAATCACTTTGCTGAAACTAAAATACATTGTTAATCAACTATACTCCAATATAAAATAATAATTTTAAAAAAACAAAAAAGAATGTCAGAAAACCATATAGATGCAGCTCGAAGTGTAACTACATACACACACACACACACAAAGTGTAACTACACATATTCAGAGTCATATTTTTAGCTTTTTTCAAAGCTAGTAATAATAAAACCCATCAAAGTACCAGATATGTGCCTTTAATGATAACTTAAGAGCCTTTAGCTTTGTCATATTAAGTTTAATTTCCCAAAGCAGTCAATTAGAGCTTGGTAATATCCTCTTTAGTGGATAAAGCTTTAGGATATCATGGAAACCTTCTCTATAAAGTTCCTTCCTACTTTGTTACCTATAATTTAAAAATCCATTGTTTTGGGGGGTTTTTTTGCGATATGCAGGCCTCTCACTGTTGTGGCCTCTCCCGTCGCGGAGCACAGGCTCCGGACGCACAGGCTCAGCAGCCATGGCTCACAGGCCTAGCCGCTCCGCGGCATGTGGGATCTTCCCAGACCAGGGCACGAACCCGTGCCCCCTGCATCGGCAGGCGGACTCTCAACCACTGCACCACCAGGGAAGCCCAAAAATCCATTGTTTTTTGTTTTCTTCATTTCCTTTAAGAGTATCGGAGATCATGACTGCTAAAAAGTTAAGAGAATACTGTGACAGTAACACAACACTTAATTCAATCACTATCACCAAAAAGAAATCTTCAAATTACTGATTTCTTGATAGACCTGAACCTAATCATGTACAAATCTTAATTTCTAAGAATTTAAACAACTGAGTAGAGAGTAAATTCCAAAATATTTTTCATATAAGAGTAATAAACAATGCTCCAAGTCTTTTATTGGGTTGACCAAAAAGTTTGTTCCACTTTTTCTGCAACATCTTACAGAAAAACCTGAATGAACTTTATGGCCAACCCAAATACTTTAACATATTTATTCTTTTCTTTAATTAAATATTTATTTATTTGACTGCGCCAGGTCTTAGTTGCAGAAGGCGTGCTCCTTAGTTGCGGCTCCAGGGCTCCTTATTAATGGCTCTCCAGCTCCTTAGTTGCGGCACATGGGATCCTTAGTTTCGTTCGGCTGGTGGGCTCCTTAGTTGTGGCATGCAAACTGTTAGTTGTGGCATGCATGTGGGATCTAGTTACCTGACCAGGGATTGAACCCAGGCCGCCTGCATTGGGTGTGCAGAGTCTTATCCACTGTGCCACCAGGGAAGTCCCTAACATGTTTATTCTTAAAGTGGCATCAAAAGGGCCACGCCACACCATACCACCTCCTAGAAAATAAAAATGCTTAATGTGGAATATTTAATATATTATTCTTTCACATACCATTCTTCAATCTTTTCTAGAAAAGTGAAAAGGCCATATCTGATGAATAAATTTTTTATTAAGGTATAACTGACACATAGCTTACATTAGGTTCAGGTGTACAACATAATGATTTGGTATTTGTATATAATTCAAAATAATCACTGCAATAAGTCTACTTAACATCCATAAACATACACAGTAACAAAAAAATTTTTTTCTTGTAATGAGAACTTCAAGATTTACTTTAGCAACTTTCAGCTATGCAATAGATTATTATTAACTACAGTCACCATGCTGTACAGTACGTCCCCATAACTTAGTTATTTTATAATCAGAAGTTTGTACCTTTTAACTCCCTTAACACATTTAACCTCCCCCACCCTCCCCACTGGCAACTGTCAATCTGTTCTCTGTATCTATGAGCTTGGCTTTTTTTGTTTGTTTGGTTTGGTTTTGCTTTTTTAGAGTCCACATATAAGTGAAATCATACAATATTTGTCTTTGACTTATATCAGTTAGTATAATGCCCTCAAGGTCCATCTGTGTTGTCACAAATGGCAAGATTCCACTCTTTTTTATAACTATTCCATACCTTTATCCATTCATCCATTGATGGACAGTTAGGTTATTTCCTTATCCTGACTACTGTAAATAATGCTGCAATGAATAATTTTAAAACCAACCTGAACCTCCTTCAAATACTTTATAAGATTAAGTATAAGATAATCTTTTAAGGCATATTAATAATTTTTTTTCGCAATGTTCCCTCCCAAAACTCCGAGCAATCAACCAGAACCAACATCCTGCAAATCAGGCTTAGAGTTGGTCTGGTCTACCATATACTTGACAATGCACACAACTCCTTCTGGGGGTAATTTTTTAGATCAAACAAAGGTTACTTTTTTTACTTTCAAAATCCTCTGAAACAAAGGTCCCAAGTACACTAGTTTTTAAAAATACCTGTGTTGGAAATGGAGAAATAAATCCTTTATTCAATCTACTGAATCTACTATTAGGATTTATTGAAATCTACCATTAGGAACTGATGACTTGATTCCTGTCTTAAGGAAAACTCTGGTAATCTGAAACACAAATGGAGGAGAGTTTGGAGAAAATGAAATTTTCTTCAATGGTTTGTTGGAAGAATAAAGTACTCCAAAAGAAGTCCACAATGAACTATTCCAAAATGACTATAGGATCAATCTCATTTAATATTTTTATAAGTTGTCTAGTATAATAAACAAATACTGGAATCTTCCAATATGAAGAGGGCAGGGAAATGTCAAACCTAACAAAAATCAAAAGAAAGAAAAACTGGAGATTGTACAAAAAAACCCAAAATTCTACAATGAAGGTAAGTACAATATAACAAAGATTACGTGGATAATAAACTATTCTCTCAAACTGTCAAAATTAAGTTCTTGAAAATCCTCATGGTAGGAGAATTCTTGGATAAGGAACTCAAAATCTTGTTTGTTTGTTTCTATTATTTATTTATTTATTTATTTATGGCTGTGTTGGGTCTTCATTGCTGCGTGCGGGCTTTCTCTAGTTGTGGTGAGCGGGGGCTACTCTTTGTTGCGGTACGCGGGCGTCTCATTGTGGTGGCTTCTCTTATTGTGGAGCATGGGCTCTAGATGTGTGGGCTTCAGTAGTTGTGGCACGTGGCTCTAGAGCGCAGGCTCAGTAGTTGTGGTGCACGGGCTTAGTTGCTCTGCGGCATGCAGGACCTTTCCGGACCAGGGCTCAAACCTGTGTCCCCCGCACTGGCAGGTGGATTCTTAACCACTGCGAGGCAAGTCCATAATCTTATTTTTTTTAATGGGATTGCAAGACAATTTATAACGCTTCATAAATATGTTTTACATTCACTAAAATAAAAACACAGGGAACAAAGAGCACTAAATAGCTACCAAAGGCATTTCCCTACCCTAAATTGGTAATAAGCTATACTTTTCAATTTGTCTTTGAAATTAAGAGAAAATGTACTGCTGAGGCTGAAACAGACAATAATAGGGCTAAAATAGAAAGGGAAGGAAGTAGATAATTACTGGGAAGGACCTGCCACCTCTTTTAGCTCATAGATATTTATAACTGCATAGTCATTTAAGTTCAATTGTGACTGTTTCTAACATTGACAAAAACGTTCTTACCTAGTTTTAGGATGGAATTTTAGGATGTCAATTAACATCCGCAAGGGGTAAATTAAAAATTTTGTATGTAAATATATGAAATTATCTGGGAAGAAGATCCATGGTTTTCATCAGATCCTCCTTTCAACATTCTATATTTGATGTGATCAAAGAAAAGTTAAAGAATCAACCACCAACCAGATTTTTCAGCAGATAAACCTGAAATTTTCTCTATCTTTTGAGAAAAGCATGGAATATAAGCTGTGGACTTCTTTTGAAAGTCTTTTTCCACTTCACTACTGTCTACAGTAATTTATTCACACCTTATATGAAGGTCCATTCTTAGACTTTGCTTATAGACTTCCTCAAAATAGCTTAAAAACCAAATTGGTACCTATTAATTTCTAGGAAAAAGCTTTGCTTTTTAAAAAACACTTGTTACAAAATTCTAGTTGCCAGTTTTACAAATTAGTAGGAATGCTTTGTGACACTACAGGTCTCTAGTCTCTAACCTGAAAGTTTTGCTTCCTTAGTCTGTATTCCACAAACTTGATGATGGGACAATCATTTTAAATCCTCTTTGACAAGAAGAGTCCCTTCCTCTTTGGAATCTGAGCTGACAATATGCCTTTCATTTTACACTGTCATGGCACTTTATGCATAGCACTACTAGACATCAACCTTGGCAGTAACAGCTCTGACAGTACAAACAACATTCTTTTTAATCTCTTCTTGCCCAATATCATAAGGGATACAAATACCACATGGTAATACACATAGCTCGATGATAACATATAATATATTTTCATGACACTTAATATGTATGTGACCAATCACCTAAGAAGCAACTGGCAGAAGAACAAAGGTGGAAACAAGTGACCCAGATGTCCAGCAGAGGTTCTGAAAAACATATACAGTACAGAAGTAAAGCTACATTATATCTGAATTTCAAATAAGGAAAACTCATAAATGAGAAAGCATTACTATACTCATAAAATAAGAGAGATCTGGAAAGAAATCTGGTAGTCATTATATACTGTTTCATGAAGAGTAACATTTCCAATGTGCTGTTATAGTCAGAAAGGCCAACTGTAATAGTAGCCATTAACAGAAAGCATATTGGAAACAGAAAAGAAAATACTACCTCAGTCTATTTCATACAAAACCATCTTTTGACAAGAGCCAGGCAATGCATAAAAGTGAAAATAAAATTATTAGGAAGGTAAGGGTTGGGGGGCCTTCCATGTAAAGGTAAACCATAAAACGTTGGAATTCTTAGCTTGAAAATAATGCTGAAAGGTAACTGGCTCAAAATGCATAAATTCCAAAGGCAACAGGTAGTGATAGAGTGTGAACATAGATTATTTCACAAAAATAAGAGAATAACAGAACCAACGAAAACTCTTAAAAATCTAGATTGGAGAAGAAAATAAAAGAAAATAATTTATAGAGTAGATAATGCCAAAAGGTTCCTTATGTCTTGTCAAAATAATCCTCTGAGGAAAAAACTTACTATATACATCAACAAAAACTTACATATATATATATGTGTATATATATATATATATATATATATATATATATATATACAACTTACTATACACATCAACAAAAACTTATGGAAGAAAGATTACAGGGTAAAATATCCTTCACATATTTAACTTTAAAAAAATAAAGACTAATTGGATTTGGCAAAAGTATCTTTACATATCAATTTCATATCTAATCTCTGTGAACATAAAGTTTATTCTAACCTAGAAAAAAAGGATAAATTCCTAGAAACATACAACCTACCAAGACTGAATCATGATGAAAGAGAAAATGTGAGTGGACCAATTACTATTAAAAAGATTGAATTCGTAATCAAACCCTCCCACCCTGCCCCAAAAGACAAAAATCCAGGACTAGACAGCTTCACTGGTGAATTCTACCAAACGTTCAAAGAAGATATCAATCTTTCTCAAACTCTTCCAAAAACAGAAGAGGAGGGAACTTTTCCAAACTTATTTTATAACGCCATCATTACCCTGCCACCAAAACCAGACAAGGATACCACAAGTAAAGAAAATTACACCAATATCCCTAAGGAACATAGATGAAAAAAATCCTCAAAAAGAAAATACAAGCAAATCAAATTGAACAATACATTAAAAGGATCATTAACCATGATCAACTGGAATTTGTTCCAGGGATTCAAGGATGGTTCAACACCTGCAAATCAGTCAATGTGGTAATCAGTTACACCACAGTGACAAAATGAAAGCTAAAAATCATGATCATCTCAATAAATCCAGAAAAAGCACTTGACAAAATTCAACATCCATTCATGAGAAAAACTCTCAACGAAGTGGGTATAAAGGGAATGTACCTCAACATAATAAAGGCCATATGACAGACTCATAGTTAATAACACCATTTCGGGGCCCTGCAGCCTCCGGTGCGCGGAGAGGCGGGGCTGGGTCCGACCCGCTCCCCGCGCCTCCGCCCCTTGGACCAGGCTCCGGGAGCAAGGCGCCCCGCGCGCGGGCACGCGACGGCCAGAGCGCCCAGGCGGTACCTTCAGCAGAGCAATGAAGAGAGCCGGGGAGAAGCAACCGCAGCCGGCCGAGACGTTTCCTGCGCCCGGGGTTGCTGCCGCCACTGCGGCTGCCTGAAACTCCCCAAAGTTGCGAGCCAGCGAGAGGCTGCCGCCCGCCGGGAGCTAAAGGGAAAGGAACTCGTAAGATGCCGGAGTGACAGACAGACAGACGCACAGACCTGCAGAAGACACCACCGTCGGCGGCCTATCCCCAGAGCCCGTGAGGCTTCCCAGCTCCGTTCACTGGTGGGAGGCTGAGCTGGTGGAAAAGGCGCCTGGAAGAGCCCTAGAGGCGACCATAATGTCTTTACGTTTACACGCACTGCCCACCCTGCCTGGAGTTGTCAGACCGGGCTGCAGGGAACTGCTGTGTTTGTTGGTGATCACGGTGACTGCGAGCCGTGGGGCCTCCGGGGTGTGCCCCACCGCTTGCATCTGTGCCACTGACATCGTCAGCTGCACCAACAAAAACCTGTCCAAGGTGCCTGGGAACCTTTTCAGACTGATCAAGAGACTGGATCTGAGTTATAACAGAATCGGGCTCCTGGATTCTGAGTGGATTCCGGTGTCGTTTGTAAAGCTGAACACCCTCATTATTCGGCATAACAACATCACGAGCATTTCTACGGACAGTTTTTCCAGCACGCCAAATCTTAAGTGTCTCGACTTATCGTCCAACAAGCTGAAGACTGTGAAAAGTGCAGTGTTCCAGGAGTTGAAGGTTCTGGAAGTGCTCCTGCTTTACAACAATCACATTTCCTATCTCGACCCTTCAGCGTTTGGAGGGCTCTCCCAACTGCAGAAACTCTACTTACGTGGAAACTTTCTCACGCAGTTTCCCATGGATTTGTACGTTGGAAGGTTCAAGCTGGCAGAACTGATGTTTCTAGATGTTTCTTATAACCGGATCCCCTCCCTGCCGATGCATCATATAAATTTAGTGCCAGGAAGGCAGCTGAGAGGCATCTACCTTCATGGAAACCCATTTGTCTGTGACTGTTCCCTTTACTCGTTGCTGACCTTTTGGTATCGTAGGCACTTCAGCTCAGTGATGGATTTTAAGAATGATTATACCTGTCGCTTGTGGTCTGACGCTAGGCACTTCCATCAGGTGCTTCTGCTCCAGGATAGCTTTATGAACTGCTCTGACAGTATCATCAATGGTTCCTTCCGTGCCCTTGGCTTTATTCATGAGGCCCAAGTGGGGGAAAGGCTGATTGTCCACTGTGATAGCAAGACTGGTAACGTGAATACCGATTTCATGTGGGTCGGTCCAGATAACAGAGTGCTGGAGCCCGATAAAGAGATAGAAAACTTTCACATATTTCCCAATGGAAGTCTGGTTATAGAAAGTCCTCGTTTTGAGGATGCTGGAGTGTATTCCTGTGTTGCAATGAATCGGCAACGTCTGTTAAATGAAATTGTGGATATCACAATAAACGTGAGCAATTTCACCGTAAACAGATCCCATGCTCACGAGGCATTTAACACGGCTTTTACCACTCTTGCAGCCTGTGTGGCCAGCATTGTTTTGGTACTTCTGTACCTCTATCTGACACCGTGTCCCTGCAAATGTAAACCCAAGAGACGAAAAAATATGCTAAACCAAAGCAATGCCCATGCATCTATTCTCACTTCTGGCCCTGAAAGCGATGCCCCCGCCGATGAACGGAAGGCAGGGGCTGGGAAAAGAGTGGTGTTTTTGGAACCCCTGAAGGATACTGCAACAGGGCAGAATGGGAAAGTCAGGCTCTTTCCCAGTGAAACGGTCATAGCTGAGGGCATCTTAAAGTCCACAAGGGTGAAATCTGACTCAGATTCAGTCAATTCAGTGTTTTCAGACACACCCTTTGTGGCGTCCACTTAATTTTGTGCCTGTATTTTTATGATGCAGTGATTGAATCTCTTCATATTCCGCTTTGTGTGTGGTCTGCAGAAATAAACAGAAGGACAGAAATGGGGTTGTTTTGTTTTTCTGAAATACAACCAAAGGGTCTCTTTCCCTGGTTAATAGGAAATGTGCTGAAGCACTTAGGTTCGTGCTAAAGCACTTGGGTTCGTGCCAGAGAAAGATGGGGTTGTTTTTCAGAGTTTAAGTTCTAGATAGTATCTTAGTTTTTAGCACCACTGATAATTTCAAAGCTGGCCTGGAGGTGATATCACTGACACTGTCCTTTCACTCAGGATTCTTAAAAGAAAAAATAAGTTCCAAGTATTAGTATTCTTAAAAAAGGGGTTTTGCTAACTTATTGGCACCAAAGTTGAGTTATGTTAAAGAAAAGTGTTGTGTTCATTTTTAAAAGATGTAGAAGGAAGAACCAAGCAGCAATTATTTATAAAGCGCAAAGTAAAGTTAGATTTGGGAATAATTCGGTTCATGCCATCATTGCAGACCAGAGTAAATAGACTATCCTGATCAAATTTACTGAGCAGTGCCGCATCCCATGTGGTGTTAGATAAATAGTACAGTAAAGGTACATTTGTTTGACTGTCTTCTTCCTGTTCTGTACATTTCCTATCTTTGTGCAAAAGATCTTACTGAAAGTTTAAAGCCATCATTATCTGTTGCCATAAATATGTAGGTGTCAGTGCCAGAACGTCCGAGTAACTTCTTCAGCCTTTGGTCTAGGACTCTAGTATTTGTTCATATGCTTGTGTGAATGTATGTCTTAAATTATATGAACTGTTAAAGAGATACCACTGTATTGTGCTTTGGACATTTGAATTATTGTAAATATATGTGTTCTGCGACTTGATGTTCTGTTTTATTTGCCTATTTAAAAATATACATCTAAGATGTTTTATGTGATCTGAAAAAAAAAAAAAAATAACACCATTTCATCAATGGTGAAAAACTGAAAGCTTTTCTTCTAAGACCAGGAACAAGACAAGGATGCCCACTCTTGCCACTTTTATTCAACATAGTATTGGAAGTCCTAGCCAGAGCAATTAGGCAAGAAAAAAAAAAAGGCATCCAAATTGGAAAATAAGTAAATCTTATTGGAAAATCTGTCACTATTTTATACATTAAAAAACCCTGGAGACTCCATCAAAAAACTGTTAGAACTAATAAAATAAATTCAGTAAAGCTGTAGGATACAAAATTAATATACAAAAAAATGTGTTCCATTTATATATATTAATAATGAACTATCAGAAAGAGAAGTTAAGAAAACAATCTCATTTGCCATTGCATCAATTAGAATAAAATAGGAATAAATTTAACCAAGGAAGTGAAAGACCTGTACATTAAAGCTAAAAGACACTGATGAAAAAAACTGAAGACACAAATAAATCAAAAGATACTCAGTACTAATGGGTTGGAAGAATTTTGTTAAAATGTCCATACTTCCCAAAGTAATCTACAGATTCAATGCAATCCCTATCAAAATTCCAATGGCATTCCTCACAGAAATAGAACAAATAATCCTAAAATTGGTATGGAACCACAAAAGACCCAAAACAGCCAAAGCAATTTTGAGAAAGAAAACAAAGTTGGACACACCACACTTTCTGATTTCAAACTCCATTACAACACTACAGTCATCAAAACAGTTTGGTATTGGCATAAAAACAGATATACAGATCAATGGAACACAGCAGAGAGCCCCAAAATAAACCCACACATATATGGTCTATTAATTTACGACAAAGGATCCAAGAATACACAATGAGGAAAGGACAGTCTCTTCAAGAAATGGTGTTGGGAAATTGGACAGCCACATGAAAAGGAATGAAACTAGACCACTATCTGAAACCACACACAAATATCAACTCAAATATTAAGCACTGTCTCTATGAAATAAAATAAATGTTATGACCTTTTAAGAAAGAGATTTATAAATACATACTCTACATCCTTCCTCATCAAACAATGAGTGAAATACAAAGGAAACAAAATAAAGGGCATAATTCAGGACTCCTTTACTTATAATCAACAGCATTGTAAAAACATACAACAATTTACCTACTTTTAAATTACTTTGGTATTTAAGTAATCATTATCAATTTTTTTTGGCAAGACGCCACATTTCTGCAGTTTTATAGGAATGAGTAGAGAGAAATAACTAATTTCATTCTCAATAAATTATCCTTATCCACCTACACAGGTCATGGAATATGGTAAACATTATTTTCTACCTTTGCTTTTACCATAATGATATAAAACAATAAGTATACAAAGCTATAAAAAAAAATCAAAAAGCAAATCTTATGACAATAAGCTTGTCTAGAGCAGGGACTACTTTAAATGTCTGCCAACCTTCAAGGACCACCCAGTAAAACATGTTGGCAGTTAGTTATAGCCAACAGTAGTGTCTATGACAAGCCACCACAGTAAATTCTGGCCTGGGCTCTGCCCAGGAAACAGAGCATTCCCTACATAGCATTCTCCTGATTTTCCTCTTTTGCTCCCCTGTAAATGAGGCACAAGAAATAGCAAGAAATTCAGCAACTGCGATAATGAAATCATCTCAACCAAAAGCATGTATTAAATGTCTTTAACCTGATACACTGGTAAACACTACATAAAGAAGTCCAGCCAATTTCTGGTGATCTCTACCATTGAAGAGGAGCAACAGAAAATCAAAATGGACAGATCCTCCACTCAGCTGATTTAGAGTAATGACCCCACTCTGTACAACAGTGAAACCTGGCCCAAAACCAGAAAAGTAGCCACAACTTAGCTAACAGATAATGGGTCCATTCAGTCAATTCAGAACTCCCCAGAAAGAGTTCCTCACGATGCAGCTGCCATCCTAGGTAGAAATCTGTGCCCCAATTTTAGATGGGCTGCCAAGTGTTCCATGTGAGTCAAGAACAAAATAACTAGAATTGCACTTCAGTTAATAAACTGAGAAGAAATGTCTATGAAAATGTTACCTCTTTTGTCATTAGCAAATATAGTTCTTATGCCAACTAAAAATTTAGGTATTAAGCCAACTAAATATTTACTGTATTTCTTTTGGGCCTAAACAAAAAACTTTGACGTGAAAGTATTAAAACTAATTTAAAATAATCTGAAAACTGGAAGGGCATCATCTTAAAGCAGAATATCAAAAAGGATAGCATTCATTTATTTAATCAGCCCAATACTACAAAGCCACATAAAATCTTTTATACGATGTAAACCACTGAGTCTTTTATTCAAAAATTTGGAGATTTCATGACATACTTAACAGTTCACCTTTTGCCTAGTTTGGATTATACGTTATAAACCGAGAAAATCCTAATTAAAAAGCAACTTGACAAAGAAGTGGGTGGTGGGGCACAGGGAGAGGACCCTGTTCTTAAAATGAGCTCATTAATTCCATAGGATTAATAATTAAAAGTCCATCTGTTTTGAATGTCAATGTAAAACTGCTGCAGGTTTCAGTCAAGGGCATACTAATAAAAGTACTGACCTGAATAAAAGCTTACCACATCCATGGTTTGACCCATAGTCTGAGCTTCATCTTTATTTTGGATAAATTTATAAATAAATATAAATATTTATAAATATGCACTACCTAAGGTAAATAAACAATAGGAAACACATATTTATTTAACTGTATCCTTACAGGAATAGAACAGATTTTTTCAAACAAATTGATAAACCATTGTACTTAATACACCATTTTACACTCAATTTATTATCCCCAAACAGTCAGCTCATTCTCAGACTGTCTGTCCAAGAACAATGTTGCTCAGCTTTGCTCCTCGGGAATTTTCTCATTTCCTCTATTGATCCTGCATGATCTACACCTATCTAAAAACTGAACAGGGGGACTTCCCTGGTGGCGCAGTGGTTAAGACTCTGTGCTCCCAATGCAGGGGGTCCAAGTTCGATCCCTGGCCAGGGAACTAGATCCCACATGCATGCCGCAACTAAGAGTTTGCATGTCACAACTAAGGAATCCACCTGCAGACCCAGTGCAGCCAAATAATTAATTAATCAATTAATTAATTTTTAAAAACTGAAGGGGGAAAAAACATCTTGTGAAATGAGAAGTCATAAAATCACCACACACTAAGGGAACCACTTCTGCTGCCACTACCTGGTTACCCTGGAATTAACTTCTCTAGTCTCAGTTTCCTAATCTAAAAGAAATAGTCTAAAACAACCTTCTAACCCTAAAACTTCTGCATCCATACCTCTCCAGCACCTCATGGCCTCCTCTGAAAGTTATAAATCAGATAAACAAAAACTTACATAAGAACGTTCTCAATACAAATGCACAAAGAATAAAAGTTCTGTAGGATACTAGAGCAAATGAGAGTTCTGTAAAGAAGCAAGTAGAAGCTGACCAAGTAGGCAATAATGTCAATATGAGTAAATGTTTAGTTCTTTGAAGTGGGCTTAATTATTCTTTTGGAGCATGGTAATATGGTAAAATAACAGGCACATCCACTAGTTTTTTTAAAAAAGTCAAAAGTGGGGGACTTCCCTGGTGGCACAATGGTTAAGAATCCACCTGCCAATTCAGGGGACATGGGTTCGAGCCCTGGACCGGGAAGATCCCACGTGCCGCAGAGCAACTAAGCTCGCGTGCCACAACTACTGAAGCTCATGTGCCTAGAGACCATGCTCCGCAACAAGAGAAGCCACCACAATGAGAAGCCCGCACACTGCAACGAAGAATAGCCCCCACTCGCCGCAACCAGAGAAAGCCCGCGTGCAGCAACAAAAACCCAACACAGCCAAAAATAAATAATTTATTTTAAAAAAAGTCAAAAGTGAAAAATCATTTGAAAATTATTTTTGTTTAAATGACTATACATCACAGACGTATTCTCATGCAATTTAGAAACAGAATTAGAGCTAGAATGAATTCAATACTCATTCTATAGATGAGGACACTGCAATTCAGTGCCCATCAACAGATGAATGGATAAAGAAGATGTGGTGCATATATACAATGGAATATTACTCAGCCATAAAAAAGAAACAAAAATGAGTTATTTGTAGTGAGGTGGATGGACCTAGAGTCTGTCATACAGAGTGAAGTAAGTCGGAAAGAGAAAAACAAATACTGTATGATAACACATATATATGGAATCTAAAAAAAAAAAATGGTCATGAAGAACCTAGGGGTAAGACAGGAATAAAGATGCAGACCTACTAGACAATGGACTTGAGGACACGGGGAGTGGGAAGGGTAAGCTGGGACAAAGTGAGAGAATAGCATGGACATATATACACTACCAAATATAAAATAGATAGCTAGTGGGAAGCAGCCACATAGCACAGGGAGATCAGCTCGGTGCTTTGTGACCACCTAGAGGGGTGGGATAAAGAGGGTGGGAGGGAGATGCAAGAGGAAGGAGATATGGGGATATATGTATATGTATAGCTGATTCACTTTGTTATAAAGCAGAAACTAACACACCACTGTAAAGCAATTATACTCCAATAAAGATAAAAAAAATTCAAAAGTGAAAAATGAATTAAAAATTAGTTTTTGTTTAAATGACTATACATCATAGCTGTATTCTCATGCAATTTAGAAACAGAATTAGAGCTAGAATGAATTCAATACTCATTTTATAGATGAGGACACTGAGATTCAGAAAGACTGATCCAGAACTTTTTCCATGATATTTCTAATTTGTCTTTAATGTCACCTCCTATAATTTCAAATTAGTTTCTCCATGATAGAAATGAGAATCAAGTGAGCAGTCATTATTATTGAGCTTAAAGCTCAAACCATAAGTTGGGAATTAATAAGACTAAGTACATACCCATGTTTCTATAACAGTAACTAGGATCAGCTTTTAGCATGCATTTTAAATATTCTGGGTTATGAGCTGAGAGTACCATCTATGATAGGAGAATATACCCATGTCTGGGTAGACAGAGAAGTCCATCCAAGGAAATGCCTTTAAGTCAAAACCTCAAAGATGAAGAGGAGATGATCAGAGAGAGCAAAGAACATTGCAAAAAGAAGCAACCACATGTTTAAGGGCCCTGAGAGAGTTAAAAAAAAAAAAAAAAAAAAAAAGGAACTGCAGAGAAACTATAACTGGGATTAGAAAGATGTGATTGAAAAGACAGGGAGAATCATCACAGAGGGACTTCAGGCTTCATCAACATTTTGGACTGTATTCAAAACCACTGAAATAAGGGAGGTATTATCAGATTCGCAGTTTGGCTGCTATATGAAGAATGAATTGGAGGGGAAACTCCAGAAAACTATTTTTAAAAAGTATTCTAGGGCTTCCCTGGTGGCGCAGTGGTTGGGAGTCCGCCTGCCGATGCAGGGGACGCGGGTTCGTGCCCCGGTCTGGGAAGATCCCACATGCCGCGGAGCGGCTGGGCCCGTGGGCCATGGCCGCTGAGCCTGCGCGTCCGGAGCCTGTGCTCCGCAACGGGAGAGACCACAACAGTGAGAGGTCCGCGTACCGCAAAAAAAAAAAAAAAAAAAAAATGTATTCTATAAAAAAAATTAAAAGTATTCTATAATTTAGAAATGATTTTTTCTTCTTCAAATATTCAGAATCACATGCTGAGCCTCATAAAACATGTAGCAGTAAACAGCACAGTTAAGAAATTATACTAAATTCCAAAGATTATTTAGCTGACACAATGATGTTTGTTTATCAAATACTGAGGTGATAAAACCAAAAATAACAACTTTCATCTAACTAAATTAGTTTTGAGGAATCCAGAATACATACACATTTAACAGTATTTTTTAAAAGGGCTAGAAAAAAATTATCAATGAATTAATCACTACCGGTTTGAGTCATCTGAATAAACGCTTAGCAATGCCTTATTTCAAATGTGTTCTATTACATACTTAAAAATTGTGACACAAAGTGTCAGTTCTTAAAAGGAAGAAAAAGGCATTATATATAAGAATAAAATATTATAATTACAATTATTTGGTAACTGCACATCTCTTTGTCTCTCATACACTATGTAATTATAAAAGTTAACAGAATACCTTTCCAAAGAACATCTTATTCTGCTAGTATTATAGAACTCTTCCAGCAAGGAAGCAAAAAGAAGTTCTTCCTACTTATATTACTGTCGAGGACAAAAGTCATACGAATCTAAAGATTCTCACCTAGGGACTTCCCTGGCGGTTAGCTTCTTATAAATGATGAGGAACAGTTTATGCTTTGAAAACAGAAAAGAGGGTGACGGACTCCCCTGGTCCGGTGGTTAAGACTTCGCGTTTCCACCACAGGGGGCACAGGTTTGATCTCTAGTCGGGGAACTAAGATCTCACAGGCCACATGGCATGGTCAAAATGTAATAAAAACAATAAAAAACAAAAAAATTTTAAAAAACAAGGATTCCCACCAAGAACTTCCCAACATCAGCTAGTATTTCACTGACAATTCAGTGTATACAGCCTTGATCTTTGTGAAATGGCTTATCTGTCAGGAATCCTCCATTTGCCATTCAAAATGACTAATCTAAAATATGCTGAAAACCTTGCAATGCAGATTTTTTGCTTAAAGTTAACAATATAATTTTATAAGTCAAAACCAATGAATAGAAAATACTATTTTCTAATACTATTTTCTATTATAATACACATACAAATTCAGTCCCTAAATACATAATTCTATAAAATCAAGATATGAAGGGACATGTTCTTTAAAGTAATCTAAAAGAAAGAAGTGTTTTAATTTTACTGGGAGTTAGGATGTTTATAACCAAATGGTTTAAAAATTAGACTGGAGAAACAAGGCTAAAACTAACTTAACCAATAAATAACCTTTAAGAGTCTTCAGACATAGGTCAAAATATTCTTCTCACATAAATTTTTACATAATTTCACCCCTACCATTCTAACAAAGTATTATGCTCTAACAAGGACTATCCTAATCTTCACCCGACAATATTTTCAGGCTGATGTTGTTATTCTCATTTCCGTGAATAATATCCATACTCCAGGGCCATTTTCCTTCTCATATTCAATATCATGCATGCTAGTATCAAGGTTCCTTTCTTCATATCCTGTCACAGTATCAATCACTGCCTCCTGTCCACTCAATCCACTTTTGATTTATCAGCCGCCGTTTTTCTGGACTCCATAACTCGACCCAAACCATTTTAACAAGACATTGACAAATAGCACCCAGTATCACATCAACCTGTTCCACTTAGTAAACTAAGAAACAGTAACTGTGACATCTCTGCATAAGTATTCCATTCTATTCCCCAGACTGATGTATATTAATGAGGAGATGGTATTTGAAATGCTTCTTCCACATCAGCATCTAATATGATCAAATTAGGAAATGGGATGATTTATTAAATTTTGTAGAGCTGAAATATTTCTTTATATCGCTATATGTGTGGTTTCAGAAAGTGAGCTGTTGCTTTCAATTTTTCTACTGAGGATGTGCCTGCATTTCACAGACGAATTATTGTCTTTAAAAAGATTGCAAGAAGGCAAAATGTTATTAAGCAAATGCTCAGTAAAACAAACTAAATCAGTTTTAAAATTCCTAATTTAATGTAAATCTTGGTTGTTTCACTGAAATTCAGTTTGTGATCTTATTAAGTCATATTTGCATTGTATCGTCTTGCTGTAGGACAGTTTTAAATTTATAGCATTACCAAGCAGCTTCATTTCTTGACTTTTAAAACATGTCCTCAATAAAACAATTGCTCTATAAGTACGCATTTTGTTCTTATTTTTACATACAAGACAAAACAAAGATCACTGGGTTAATAAAAGAATAAAATAAAAATACAAAATCAACTATTTGGGTCACTTCTATAATTTTCATAATAAGATGTTAAAATGGTTTTATTAAAGTGCTCCCCAATAACTGTTTCATGGTCAGTTTAAACTTTAAACAATGAATTAGTTTTTCACAGTATATTTGTATATGAAAGAGATATCTAACATGCTCACCAAAAAAAATCAAAGTAGAAATGAAGAAGAATAAATGTAAAACTCATATATTTCCCTTAAACAGATTCTCATCTGAACTCATTGTCTAGCTTCTAGATACCGATATATTCCAGAAGTCAAACTCTTACTCATTTTTAAAACTACAGGATTTCCAAGTACAAAATCCACATTTAAGTCTGGATCTAGGATAACCTCAGCATACTGGGCTTATTCAATAGTTTTCTAATGGAAACACCAATGATTTCTTTGGGTTCATGGAAAATCAAAAGATTACAAATAAATGAATTCTATAGGAGCTCTGTTTTCATTCAGTGATTAGAAAAATATCTGTAAAATTGAAAAGAGCAACACAATGCATGTAGTGTATGAGAAGGAGGAAAACATTACAAAAACAAGAAAAGGACAGATCACCCTGTAAAGAATTAAGTGCAATTCCCAGATATTTACTCCTTAGATTTCATTACATGAATAAGGATCATTTGTTAGATCACTTTTATATGAAGCAGTCATATAAGAGGCTAATCTAATTTTTAATTTAAAAAAATTCAACATTATTCAAGTAGAAGAAATAATATGAATTATTCCACTGTTATAATGAAGTACAATCTTTCACCTTAATACTCAGAAAAGGACACCAGAAAAAGTTAGCACATCAAGAATGCTATCCTTTGTTCCTTAAACAGATAATCAAGGCATGGAGCAGATGAGAATTAAAGATATTTTTAAACCTCTAAAACTAATAAAATATGATAAAAGAGATGAAAATTCACAAGTATATTATAGTACACACAGTATACAGAAATAAAAATTAAAATAACTTTTAAAAACCCTAACATTTTTTCTGGACTTTACAGTTTAAGAAGTACTTTCAATGCACTATTTTATTAGATAAATGCATTTTCAGAAATTATGTTACACTCTCTTTCCCAGTAATAAATATTTTTTACTTTTTCTACATGTGATATCACATTCTTTACGAAAAATTTCCTAATTTTGTCTAATACACAATAATCACCCTCTTCCCTAACACCCTACATACCTGGAGTCTATAGGATACAATTAGTAGATTTAAACTGTCTCATAGAGTGTTTGTCTCCTCTGAGTGTATGAGTGCATATGTAAGTGTGCATGTATGTGCAACACATGGGGTGTGTTTGTCTTACCACCTCACATAGTCTAAATGCTTTTTGTGTGTAGAAACCTATACAGCATTGAAGGGAAAAGCAACATGGGGATAGGGCAATTAAAACATTACACTTTATGAAACAAGAAAAAATATATTTCAGAATTCATTTATTTCTTCAAATTTACGCTAACTCTCCCAGCTTTAGAGATAGAAGAATGTGTCAATATCTATATACCTAGATATTGTGTGAAGGAGAAAAACAGGAAATAAAACAAAACTATTCATTAATGAGATGGCTGATTTCAAATACCATTCCTTGCGTTTGTAAAATATAGCAAAATAGCATATATACAGTAACTGCTATATAAATGGGATAAATATTAGCAATTTTATAAATAGATTTAAAATTACTACAGAAAAACCCAACAACAAAAAATGAATTTTGAAAGTATTATTATTGTTATAAGTTCCTACTGAGAATACATATTACATTCATATATATGTACTAAGAAGCTACCCAATTTAAGAAATCACCTGAGTCAATGATTACCTTACACCACACAAAAACTCTTCAATTTGACTTCTTGAATAAAATTCAAAATCTCTATTAAGAAGAAAAGGAGACTGGTTCACGGTGGCGGAGTAGACGGACGTGCACTCACTTCCTCTTGTGAGAGCATGGGAATCACAACTAACTGCTGAACAATCATCAACAGGAAGACACTGGAACTCACCAAAAAAAATACCCCACATCCAAAGACAAACGAGAAGCCACAGTGAGACAGTAGGAGGGGCGCAATCAAAATGAAATCGAATCCCATAAGTGCTGGGTGAGTGACTGACAAACTGGAGAACACTTATACCACAGAAGTCCACCCGCTGGAGTGAAGGATCTGGGCCGCACTTCAGGCTTCCAAACCGGGGGTTGCGGCAACTGGAGGAGGAATTGCTAGAGAATCAGACTTTGAAGGCTAGCAGGATTTGATTGCAGGACTCTGACAGGACTGGGGGAAACAGAGACTCCACTCTTGGAGGGCACACACAAAGTAGTGTGTGCATCAGGACCAAGAGGAAGGAGCAGGGACCCCAAAACAGACTGAACCAGACCTACCTGCTAGTGTTGGAGGGTCTCCTGCAGAAGTGGGGGTGGCTGTGGCTCACCGTGCGGACAAGGACACTGGCAGCAGAGGTTCTGGGAAGTACTCCTCAGCGTGAGCCCTCCTAGAGTCGGCCATTAGGCCCACCGAAGAGCAAGGTAGGCTCCAGTGTTGGGTCGCCTCAAGCCAAAGAACCAACAGGGAGGGAACCCAGCCTCACCCATCAACAGACAAGCGGATTAAAGTTTTATTGAGCTCTGCCTACCACAGCAAAAGCCAGCTCTACCCACCACCACTCCCTCCCATCAGGAAGCTTGCTCAAGCCTCTTAGATCACCTCATCCACCAGAGGGCACACAGCAGAAGCAAGAAGAACTACAAGCCTGCAGTCTGTGGAACAAAAACCACAAACCACATTCACAGAAAGACAGCCAAGATGAAAACGCAGAGGGCTACGTACCAGATGAAGGAACAAGATAAAACCCCAGAAAAACTACTAAATGAAGTGGAGATAAGAAACCTTCCAGAAAAAGAATTCAGAATAATGATAGTGAAGATGATCCAGAACCTCAGAAAAAGAATGGAGGCAAAGATTGAGAAGATGCAAGAAATATTTAACAAAGACCCAGAGAATTACAGAACAAACAAACAGAAATGAACAATACAATAATAGAAATGAAAACTACACTAGAAGGAATAAATAGCAGAATAACTGAGGCAGAAGAACTGATAAGTGACCTGGAAGGCAGAATGGTGGAATTCACTGCCATGGAAGAGAATAAAAAAAGAATGAAAATAAATGAAGACAGCCTAAGAGACTTCTGGGACAACATTAAATGCAACAACATTCACATAATAGGGGTCCCAGAAGGAGAAGAGAGAGAGCAGGACCAGAAAATATTGGAAGAGATTATAGATGAAAACTTCCAAACATGGGAAAGGAAATAGCCACCCAAGCCCAGGATGGGAAGAAAGTCCCATGTAGGATAAACCCAAAGAGAAATATGCCGAGACACACAGTAATCAATCTGACAAAAATTAAAAACAAAGAAAAATTTTTGAAAGCAACAAGGGAAAAACGACAAATAACATGAAGGGAACTCCCATAACATTAACAGTTGATTTCTCAGCAGAAACTCTACAAGCCAGAAGGGAGGGGCATGATATATTTAAAGTGTTGAAAGGGAAGAACCTACAACCAAGATTACTTTACCCAGCAAAGATCTCATTCAGCTTCAATGCAGAAATCAAAAGCTTTACAGACAAGCAAAATTTAAGAGAATTCAGAACCACCAAACCAGCTCTACAACAAATGCTAAAGGGATTTCTCTCAATGAGAAACAGAAAAGTAGAAAAGGCCTACAAAAACAAACTCATAACAATTAAGAAAATGGTAATAGGAACATACATATATATAAATACCTTAAATGTGAATGGATTAAATGCTCCAACCAAAAGACACAGGCTCCCAGAATGGATACAAAAATAAGACCCATATATATGCTGTCTACAAAAAACCCACTTCAGACCTAGGGACACATACAGACTGAAAGTGAAGGGACGGAAAAAGATATTCCGTGCAAATGGAAATCAAAAGAAAGCTGGAGTAGCAATAGTCATATCAGACAAAATAGACTTTAAAATAAAGGATGTTACAAGAGACAAGGAAGGACACTACATAATGATCAAGGGATCACTCCAAGAAGAAGATATAACAATTATAAATGTTTATGCACCAAACATACGAGCACCTCAATACGTAAGGCACATGCTAACAACCATGAAAGGAGAAATCGACAGTAACACAATAATAGTGGGGGACTTTAACACCTTGCTTACAGCAATGGACAGATCATCCAAACAGAAAATTAATAAGCAAACACAAGCTTTAAATAACACAACAGACCATACAGATTTAATTGATACATATAGGACACTGCATCCAAAAACGGCAGATAAACTTTCCTCTCAAGTGCACACGGAACATTCTCCAAGATAGATCTGTCTTGGGTCACAAATCAAGCCTCAGTAAATTCAAGAAAATTGAAATCATATCAAGCATCTTTTCTGACCACAACGCTATGAGATTAGAAATCAATTACAGGGAAAAAACATAAAAAACACAAACACATGGAGGCTAAACACTACGTTACTAAATAACCAAAAGATCACTGAAGAAATCAAACAGGAAATCAAAAAATACTTAGAGACAAATGACAAGGAAAACACGACGATCCAAAACATACGGGATGCAGCAAAACAGTTCAAAGAGGGAAGTTTATAGCAGTACAAGCGTACCTCAAGAAAAATCTCAAAAAAACAATCTAAAATTATACCTAAAGGAACTAGAGAAAGAAGAACAAACAAAACCCAAAGTTAGCAGAAGGAAAGAAATCATAAAGATCAGAGCAGAAATAAATGAAACAGAAACAAAGAAAACCATAGCAAATATCAATAAAACTAAAACCTGGTTCTTTGAGAAGATAAACAAAATTGATAAACCTTTAGCCAGACTCATCAGGAAAAAGAGGGAGAGGACTCAAATCAATAAAATTAGAAATGAAAAAGATGAACTTAAAACAGACACTGCAGAAATACACAGCATCCTAAGAGACTACTACAAGCAACTCTATGCCAATAAAATGGACAACCTGGAAGAAATGGACAAATTCTTAGAAAGGTATAACCTTCCAAGACTGAACCAGGAAGAAATAGAAAATATGAACAGACCAATCACAAGTAATGATATTGAAACTGTGATTAAAAATCTTCTACAAACAAAGGTCCAGGACCAGATGGCTTCACAGGTGAATTCTATCAAACATTTAGAGAAGAGCTAACACCCATCCATCTCAAACTCTTCCAAAATATTGCAGAGGATGGAACACTCCCAAACTCATTCTCTAAGACCACCATCACCCTGATACCAAAACCAAAGATACTACAAAAGAAGAAAATTACAGACCAATATCACTGATGAATATACATACAAAAATCCTCAACAAAATACTAGCAAAAAGAATCCAACAACACATTAAAAGGATCATACACCATGATCAAGTGGGGTTTAACCCAGGGATGCAAGGATTATTCAATATACGCAAATCAATCAATGTGATATACCATATTAACGAACTGAAGAATAAAAACCATGTGATAATCTCAATAGATGCAGAAAAATCTTGACAAAATTCAACACCCATTTATGATAAAACCTCTCAAGAAAGGGGGCACAGAGGGAACCTACCTCAACATAATAAAGGCCATATACGACAAACCCACAGCAAACATCATTCTCAATGGTGAGAAACTGAAAGCTTTTCCTCTAAGATCAGCAACAAGACAAGGATGTCCACTCTCACCACTATTATTCAACATAGTTTTGGAAGTCCTAGCCTCAGCAATCAGAGAAGAAAAAGAAATGAAAGGAATACAAATTCGAAAAGAAGAAGTAAAACTGTCACTGTTTGTAGATGACATGAGACTATACAGAGAATCCTAAAGATGCCACCAGAAAACTACTAGAGCTAATCAATGAATTTGATAACGTTACAGGATACAAAGTTAATGCACAGAAATCTCTTGCATTCCTATACACTAATGATGAAATATCTGAAAGAGAAATTAAGGAAACACTCCAATTTACCATTGCAACAAAAAGAATAAAATACCTAGAAACAAACCTACCTAGGGAGACAAAAGACCTGTATGCAGAAAACTATAAGACACTGATGAAAGAAATTAGAGATGATACCAACAGATGGAGAGATATACCATGTGCTTGGATTGGAAGAATCAATACTGTGAAAATAACTATACTAACCCAAAGCAATCTACAGATACAATGCAATCCCTATCAAATTACCAATGGCATTTTTTACATAACTAGAACAAAAAAATCTTAAAATTTGTATGGAGACACAAAAGACCCCGAATAGCCAAAGCAGTCTTGAGGAAAAACACCGGAGCTGGAGGAATCAGACTCCTGGACTTCAGACTATACTAAAAAGCTACAGTAATCAATATAATATGGTACTGGCACAAAAAAACAGAAACATAGATCAATGGAACAAGATAGAAAGCCCAGTGATAAACCCACGCACCTATGGTCAATTAATCTATGACAAATGAGGCAAGGATATACAATGGAGAAAAGACAGTCTCTTCAATAAGTGGTGCTGGGAAAACTGGACAGCTACATTTAAAAGAATGAGATTAGAACACTTCCTAACACCATACACAAAAATAAATTCAAAATGGATTAGAGACCTAAATGTAAGACCGGACACTATAAAACTCTTAGAGGAAAACATAGGAAGAACATTCTTTGACATAAATCACAGCAAGATCTTTTTTGATCCACCTCCTAGAGTAATGGAAATAAAAACAAATGTGACCTAATGAAACTGAAAAGCTTTTGCACAGCAAAGGAAACCATACACAAGACAAAAAAACAACCCACAGAATGGGAGAAAATATTTGCAAACGAATCAGTGGACAATGGATTAATCTCCAAAATATATAAACACCTCATGCAGCTCAATATTAAAAAAACAAACAACCCAATCCAAAAATGGGCAGAAGACCTAAATAGACATTTCTCCAAAGAAGACATACAGATGGCCAAGAAGCACATGAAAAGCTGCTCAACATCCCTAATTATTAGAGAAATGCAAATCAAAACTACAATGAGGTATCACCTCACACCAGTTAGTATGGGCGTCATCAGAAAATCTACAAACAACAAATGCTGAAGAGCGTGTGGAGAAAAGGGAACCCTCTTGCACTGTTGGTGGGAATGTAAATTGATAACAGCCACTATGGAGAACAGTATGGAGGTTCCTTAAAAAACTGAAAATAGAACTACCATATGACCCAGCAATCCCACTACTGGGGATATACCCAGGGAAAACCATAATTCAAAAAGACACATGCACCCCAATGTTCATTGCAGCACTACTTAAAATAGCCAGGACATGGAAGCAACCTAAATGCCCATCGACAGATGAATGGATAAAGATGTAATACATATATACAATGGACTATTACTCAGCCATAAAAAGGAACAAAATTGGGTCATTTGTAGAGATGTGGATGAATCTACGGACCATCATACAGCGTGAAGTAAATCAGAAAGAGAAAAACAAATATTGTATATTAACGCATATATGTGGAACCCAGAAAAATGGTACAGATGAACCAGTTTGCAGGGCAGAATGGAGATACAGATGTAGAACAAACGTATGGACACCAAGGGGGGAAACTGGTGGTAGGGGGGAGTGTGACGAAGTGGGAGATTGGGATTGACATATATACATGTATAAAATGGATAACTAATAAGAACCTGCTGTATAAAAAATAAGACTCAAAAAACAGAAAAGAACATTCACTACTATATATAAAATAGGTAACTAGTAAGAACCTACTGTATAGCACAGGGAACTCTACTCAGTACTCTGCAATGATCTAGATGGGAAAAGAATCTAAAAAAGAGTGGATATATGTATAATTCATTCACTTTGCTGTAAAGCAGAAACTAATAGAACATTGTAAATCAACTATACTCCAATAAAAATTAGTTTTTTAAAAAAGATAATAAAAAAATAAATAAAAAAGATTCATGCCAAGGAGCCCAGAAAGTCAATAACATCAGGAAATATTTGCCTGGGAATGCCTGATTCATGACTAAATCTGTAACGAATCTTAAACACAAGCTACACTCAGTGGTTCTTTTGGATATGGTATGATATATAGCATTATTTTAGCTCCATGTGAGACAAGTAAAAAACAACAAAATCAAGCTGACTGTGGAACCTTCATTGTACAAAAGTGATTGCAAAGTTAGAATACAAATCAAGAGATGAGTAAAAACAAAAAAAGATGAAAATATATTAGAAAATAAAGTATAATCATCCCAATAGATGAGAAAAAGCATTTGACAGAAATCAACACCCACTGTTGCTAAAAACATTCTCAGCAAACAAAAAATATAAAAGGTTCTTCTTCAGTTTTATAAAGGGTAGTGCAAAAACCCTATACCTAACATCAAATTTGAAGGTAAAAGACTGAATCCTTTCCTCCTACGACAGGGAAAATGGCAAGAATGTCCAATTTCGCCACTTTTCTTCAACACTGAAATGGAAATTCTAGACAATGCAATGAGCCAAGAAAACTGAATAAACGGCACAGAGTTTAAAAGTAAAACTGTCTCTTGGGCTTCCCTGGTGGCGCAGTGGTTGAGGGTCTGCCTGCCAATGCAGGGGACACGGGTTCGTGCCCCAGTCCAGGAAGATCCCACATGCCGTGGAGCGGCTGGGCCCATGAGCCATGGCCCCTGAGCCTGCACGTCCGGAGCCTGTGCTCCGCAACGGGAGAGGCCACAACAGTGAGAGGCCTGCGTACCACGAAAAAAAAAAGAAAGTAAAACTTTCTCAATGATTGTTTTCACGGAAAATCCTAAGGCATATTTAATATACCTGCTAGAACTAATAAGAACAGTAAAGTTATAAGATTTGAAATAAACATACAGAAATGTACAGAACGCATAATGTTCAAAATACATAATATATAGTCAATTATATTTTATATATTGGCAGCAAATTATTGGAAATGAAATTTTAAAATAAGTCTTTTTTAGTGGTGTCAAAAAATTTTTAAATAAATTTAACAAAACACGTGCAAGAGTGCTACACTGAGAACTACAAAACATTATTAGGAGAAATAAAGAAAGTTCCACAAAATGGAGAGATACACCATGTTTGTGAAGCGTTATAATGTCAATTCTCCTATTCTCTTTATTCAATTACCTCCCAATAAAAATCCCAACAGGATCATTTGAAGAAATTGTCAAAGTAATTATAAAACTCACATAAAAATACAAAAAGTAGTATCTGATTTTAAGACTTACTACAAGTTTACAGTAATCAAGATCGTGGGGTTATGGGAGTAAAAATAGATCAATGAAACCAAATAGACCACTGAACCAACAGAATTAATTTCATACAATCGACTGGTGTTTGACAAAGCACCAGGATTACTCTGTAGGAAAATGAAACTTTTTTTTTAAATGGTGCTAGACTATCATATTCCGGAGAAGATGAACCTATATTTCATACAACACACAAAAAAATAATTTGAGAATGATGTCAGCAAGATGGAAGAATTGGAAATCCCAGCCCTGTTTGCCCTACAGACACAACAACATAAAAACAATATACAGACCAAAATATTTTTATGAGAACTCTAGAAACCAATAAAGACATGGTACCCCACGTGAGCAGAAAATCAAGAACAGCTACACTGAAACTGCTAAAAACAGCCATCACTTTACCCACAACACCCCCTCCCCAAAGCTGGCACAGCTCAAATTGTCTATTGGCTTCTCCTTTGGAGGCTGTGGATGTAGAGAAAAATGGAACATTCACCCAACATTACAGCTTTTCAAAGGGCTAGCCCAGGGGCTGGTTTCTGCCTTTTCTGACTTTGAATGCTAATGAAACCAAGACTGTTTGGATGACTGAAGGTTGCTGAAAGCAAGAGAGGTGCAGTGGCTTGGTGGAGAACCAGAGAACTTCTAGTGCAGAAAAAAGGGGCAAACATGTCTCAAAGTAACCACAAGGAGGTGCCTAACTCGAAATTTCTACCTTGGGAAGGAGAGAGAAAAGTGGAGCAAGCATCCATTGTTCCAGATTTTCAGAGACTTGCCTGAAGGAAAGGTATGTATGTCTTGCCTGATTCAGAGTGCTGATGGGGAGTTGGCATACTTTGGATGCCTGGAGGCTACTGACAACAAAGGTAAGTGGGGCTGCTTGTTGCTGTAGCACAAGACAACCTGAATTACCATAGACCTGAATTACCTGAATTACCACAGCAGAAAGAGCAAGAGATTAAAAGCTCCTGAAAAAAAAGTCAGCAAACTTCAAAATGGGAAACTACATGCACAAGTCTAGAGAAGGTGCAACCTACATAAAAAGGTTTCAGAGGTCCCCAAAATCTCTAGCTGGACTGACTGATGAAGGTATTCCCCTGTACAAAGCCAGTCCCTAAAGACTGGGTGAGGTGGCAGTTTTTTCAGATATATAAAACAGCAAAATATTACAAGGCAAATGAAGAAAAAAGAAAACAATATCCAATCAAAGTAACAAAATAAAACTACAGAAACCAACCCAAAAGAAAAGGAGATCTACGTGTTCAAAATAACTGTCTTAAAGAAGTTCAATGACATACAAGAGAACACAGATGTCCAACTAAATGAAATCAGAAAACAGTACATGAATAAAATGAAAATATCAACAAAGAAATAGAGACTATAGAAAAGAAACAAAACTGCTGGAACTGAGTAATACAATAACTGCATTGAAAAATTCACTAGAGGGGTTCAGCAGCAGACACAAGCAAAACAAAGAACTGGTGAACTCAGAGACAGGTATTCTGAAATTACTGAGTCAGAGAAACAAACAAACAAAACATGGAGAAAAGAGAAAAAAAAACCTAAGGAAATTATGGGACACAAACGAGATAAGCAATATATGAATTATGAAAGTTCCAGAATGAGAAGAAAGGGACAGAGACCTTATTTGAAGAATGGATGGAAACTTCCCAAATATGAGGAAGAAAATGAATATCCAAATTCAATAAGTCAAAAGATTCCAATTAGGATGAAGTCAAAGAGCCCCACACCAAGACCAATTTTAAATAAACTGTCAAAAGTCATAGACAAAGCAAGAATCTTGAAAGCAAGAAGAGAAAATCAATTCATCATGTATAAGGGAGCTTCCATAAGATTACCAGTGGATTTCTCAGAAGAAACTTTACAAGCCATAGGGGAGTGGGATGATATATGCAAAGTGCTACAAGAAAAAACTACCAACCAAGAATAGTATAACCAGCAAAATAATCCTTCAAAATTGAATGAGAAATATTTTCCCAGATTAATATAAGCTGAGGGAATTCATCATCACTGGACCTGCAAGGGATTCCTCCAAATTAAAATGTTTATCACAAGACAGCAAGATAAAAACATACAAAAATATAAAGCTGGCAAAGGTAAATATATAAGCAAATACAGAATACTATGATATTGTAATGGTGATAGATAAAGCACTTCTAATTCTGGTACAGAATTTAACAGACAAATGCATAAAAAACAATTCTAACTATAAAACTATATAAAGATGCAACTGTTTAACAAAATGTCAACAATTGAAGAAGATAAATAAAGGTATACAGGAGTTCTTTGAACTACACGTGTAAGTTTTCTTTATATTTGAAATTATCAAAAAAATAAATGTTTTCTATATACCAGCAATAAACAAGTAGAATTTAAAACAATACCATTTACATTAGCACCAAAAAAAAAAAAAAATGAAGTACTTAGGTATAAATCTAACAAAGTATATACAATATTTATTTGAGAAAAATCACAAAACTCTGATGAACAAAATCAAAGAACTAAAGAGAGAGATATTTCATGTTCATAGATTTGAAGATTCAATACTGTCAAGACAATGATTCTTCGAAACTTGCTCTCTAGATTCAATGCAATCCAAATCAAAATCCCCACAAGTTATTTTGTGAATATCAACAAATTGATTATAAAGTTTATATGGATAGGCAAAAAACCCAGAATAGCCAACACAATATTGAAGGAAAATAATAAAGTTGGAGGACTGACATTACTCAACTCCAAGACTTCCTAGAAAACTATAGTAATCAAGATAGTATGGTATCAGCAAAAGAACACACAAATAAATCAATGGAACAGGACAAAGAGCCCAAAAATAGACCCACATAAAAACAGTCAGCTGATCTTTGACAAAGGAGCAAAAGCAATACAATGAAGCAAAGATACTCATTTCAACAAATGGTGCTGGAACAGCTGGACATTCACATGTATAACAATGAACCTCGTCATTGACCTTATACTTTTCACAAAAATTAACTCAAAAGGGATTACAAACCTAAGTTTAAAACATAAAACTACAGAACACCTAGAACATAGGAGAAAATCTAGATAACCTTGGATATGTATACTTTTTAAATATATCATCAAAGGCATGATCCATGAAAGAAATAATTGATAAGATGGACATCGTTAAAATTTAAAACTTCTTAAAAGAATGTGGAGGGGGTCAAAAGGTACAAAGTTCCAGCAATAGGATAATTAAAACATGGGGATGTAATGTGCAGCACGGTGACCAAAATGAATAATCTGTATTGCATATTTGAAAAGTTGCAAAGAAAACAGATCTGAAAACTTATGACAAGAAAAAAAATATTTTTAAAGAACAATGAAAATATTTCAAATGATTTAAGGATTTTGAAATTTTTTACAAAATGTAGTTTGAAAATGCTACATACTTTCCCCTTAAAAATATCAGTATGATTAAAAAAAAATCTACTCTGCAAAGGACATCAGAGAATAAAACAACAAGCCACAGATTGGGAGAAAATATTTGCAAAAACACACATCTGATAAAGGAGTGTTACCTAAAATATTCAAAGAACTCTTAAAAGTCAAAAATAAGAAAAGGAGGGCTTCCCTGGTGGCGCAGTGGTTGAGAGTCCACCTACCGATGCAGGGGACTTGGGTTCGTGCCCCAGTCCGGGAAGATCCCACATGCCGTGGAGCGGCTGGGCCCGTGAGCCACGGCCGCTGAGCCCGCGTGTCCATAGCCTGTGCTCCACACAGGAGAGGCCACAACAGCGAGAGGCCCATGTACTGAAAAAAAAAAAAATAAGAAAACGAGCAGCCCAACTACAATACGGCCCTTAAGAGACAACACACTGAAGATGGCAAATAAGCATATGAAAAGATGTTCTACATCATATGCCATCAGGGAAATACAAATTAAAATAACAATGAGATACCACTAAAAACCTATTCAAATGGCCAAACCTGGAAAACTGGCAACAACAAATGCTGTTAAGGATGTGGAGCAATAGGAACTCTCATTTACTGTTGGGAATGCAAAATGGTACAGCCGCTTCAGAAGTCAGTCCGGCAGTTTCTCAGAAAGCTAAACATACTTTTACCATATGATCTAGCAATTCCACCCCTTAGTATTTACCCAAAGGAGTTGAAAACATATGTCTGCACAAAAATCTCCACACAGATATTTAAAACAGCTTTATTCATAACTGCCAAAACCTGGAAAAAAGTTATTATGCAATAATAAAAGGGTCGATTCACTAGGGAAATGTAACAGTTATGAATATACATACACTTAATAACAGAGGACTCAAATATTTGAAACAATGACAGAATTGAAGGAAAAATAGAGAGTAACACAATAAGAATAGGAGATTTCAATAACCCACTTTCCATATGGATAGAGCAACCAGACAGAAGAGATCTATAAGTAAACAGAGGACTTGAACAACACTGTACCTCACAACTGCACCTCACAGACATATACAAAACACTCCACCCAACAGCAACAGAATACACATTCTTCACAACTGTACATGGAACATTCCTGAAGGACAGATCACGTGTTAGATCACAAAATAACTCTTAACAAATTTAAAAAGACTGAAATTATACAAAGTATCTTTTCTGACCACAATAAAAAGAAACTTGAATGAAACAAAAGCAGCAGAAAAACTGGGAAATTCATAAATATGTAAAAATTAAACAACGTACTCTTGAAAAAAACCAATGGGTCAAAAAAGAAATCACAAGGGAAATTAGAAAATATCTTGAGAAAAATGAAAATGAAAACAAAACATACCAAAACTTATGGGTTGCAACAAAAGCTGTCCTAAGAGGGTAGTTTATAGCAGGAAATGCCTATGTTTAAAAAAGGCCAGAAGTCTCAAACCAACAACCTGCCTTTACAACTCAAAGAACTAGAAAAAGAACAAAATATAATAAAAGAAATAAAAAGGATTATGAAACTACTATGAACAATTATACACCAACAAATTAAATAACAGAAAAAATGAATAAATTTCTAAAAATATATAATTTACTAAGACTAAATCGTAAGGAAATAAGAAATCTGAACAAGCAAGGAGAATGAATCAGCAATAAAAAACCTCCCAACAAATAAAAGCTCAGGACCAGATAGCTTCACTGGAGAATTTTACCAAACACTTAAATAACAATGCCAATCCCTCTCAAAATTGAAGAGGAGGGAACACTTCCAAACTCATGTTATAAGCCATCATTATTACCCTGATACCGAAAACATACAAACATACCACAAGAAAATAAAACTACAGATGAATATCCATGAGTAACACTGATGCAAAAAGATCAACAAAACACTACCAAACCAAATTCAGCAGCACATTAAAACACTTATACAGCACAACAAAATGGGATTTATCCCTTGAATGAAAAAAACATTAAATATGTAAAAATCAATAAATGTAATATACACATTAACAGAATGGAGAACAAAAAAAAGACATGATTGGGACTTCCCTGCCCAGTGGTTAAGAATCCGCCTTCCAATGCAGGCAACGCGGGTTTGATCCCTGGTCAGGAAACTAAGATTCCACATGCCTCAGGGCAAATAAGCCCACAAGCTCTAGAGCCTGTGGGCCACAACTAGAGATCCTGCGCACCACAACTACTGAGTTCACGTGCTCTGGAGCCCATGTGCCACAGCTAGAGAGCCCACACGCCACAACTAGAGAGCCCGCGCACCACAACTATTGAGCCCATGCACCCTGGAGCCTGCAGACCACAAATAGAGAGAAGCCCACGCACCACAACAAAAGATCCTGCATGCCGCAACTAAGACCCAACACAGCCAAATATTTTAAAAAACCAAAACACATGATCATCTCAGTTGATGTAGAAAAAAATCATTTCATAAAGTTCAACACCTTTTCATGATAAAAACAGTCAACAAATTAGGAATAGAAGAAAAGTACCGCAACATAAGAAAGGTCATATATAAAAGACCCAGGGATAACATCATACCCAACAGTAAAAAACTGAAAGTTTTACCTCTAAATTCAGGACCAAGAAAAGGTTTCCCACACCCACCACTTCTACTCAACACAGTACTAGAATTCTTAGCCAGAGCAATTAGACATGAAAAAGAAATAAAGAGCATCCAAATTGGAAAGATATCTCTGTTCACAGATGACATGATCTTATATGTAGAAAATCCTAAAATTACACACAGACACACAATGTTAGAACTAACAAATTCAGAATCAACTGTCAAAAATAATTTGCAAAAAAAGAAAAATTTTGAATTTCTATATACTAACAATGAACAATCTGAAAAGGAAATTAAGAAAACAATCCCACTTACAGTAACATTAAAAAAAAAATTTAGGAATAAACTTAACCAAGGAAGCAGAAGTCTTAATACTGTTAAACCTTTGCAGTAGTCCATACTACCAAAGCTATCTACAGATTCAAAGCAATTCCTATCAAAACCCAAATGGCATTTTTTGCAGAAACAGAAAAAACAAAAAACTCTGAAATTGATAAGGAATCTCAAAGGACCCAAGTAGCCAAAAAAATCTTGAGAAGGAACAAGACTAGAGGCCTCATACTTCCTGATTTCAAAATATATTACAAAACTACAGTAATCAAAGTACGATATATGCACACAGACAGACATATAGACGAATAGAACAAAAAACAGAGCCCCAAAATAACTCTTGTGTATATGGTAAAATGATCTTCGACAATGGTGACAAGACTACACAATGGAGAAATGAGAGCCTTTTCAACAAATGTTGGGAAAACTGTATATTCACATGTGAAAGAATGAAGGTGGACCCTTTTCTTAACACCATATACAAATATTAATTCAAATGGATTAAAGAGCTAAGCATGATACCTAAAACTATAAAACTCCTAGAATGGTAAAAGCATCGTGCCATTGAAATGGTCAATTATTGCTTGCATATGACACCAAAAGCACAGGTTTAAAAGAAAAATTAGATAAATGGGACTACATCAAACCTTAAAACTTCTGTACAGGAAACAATCAACAGAATGAAAAGACAATCTATCAAACAGTAGAAAATATCTGCAAACCATAGCTCAGGTAAGGGGTTAATATACAGAATATATTTTAAAATCCCTACAACTCATAAACAAAAAAACAAATAACCAGATTAAAAATTGGTAAAGAAAAAAAACTCAAATAAACATTTCTCCAAAGAAGATGTGTAAATGGCTGACAGATTCTCAACACTACTATATCAACAGCAGAATGCAAATCAAAAACAAAGATACCACATTATACCTGTTAGGATGGTGACTATCAAAAAAAAGAAAAATTAAGTGTTGGCAAGTATGTGAAGAAATTGGAACCCTTTTGCACTTTTGGTTAGATTGTAAAATAGTGCAAGCAGCTATGGAAACAGTATGAAGGTTCCTCAAAAAATTAAAAATAGAACTACCATAGGGACTTAGCAATCCCACTTCTGAATATATAACGAAAAATAACTGAAAGCAGGATACTGAAGAAATATTTGCACACCCGTCTGCACTGCAGCATTATTCACTATATGCAACATGTGGAAACAATCTAAGTGTCCATCAATGGATAAACACATAAAGAAAATGAGGTATATACATAGAATGGAATATTATTCAGCCTTGAAAAAGATGGAAATCCTGTCCTGTGTTATAAGATAGATGAAACTTGGGACATTATGCTAAGTGAAATAAGAAAATAAAAAAAGACAAACACTGCACTATCCCACTTATATATGAGTTGTCTGATGCAATCAAACTCATAGAAACAAAGTAGAATGGTGATTGCCAAGACAGGGGAGGAGGGGGAAAGTGGGAGTTGTTGTTCCAAGGGTTTAGAGTTTCTGTCACAGAAAATGAAAGAGTTCTAGAAATCTTCTGTACAACAGTGTGCATATACATAACAATGTACCTTGAAAATTTGTTTAAAATTATAATTTACGTGTTTTTTACAATTAAAAAAATCATTTGAATGCACCATATATATAAACAAAAAAGCTAAAATTATAAGTGCAAATTAAAACCATGAAATGGCACTACAAGCCCCCCACTTAGGCTAAAATTAATAAGACTAACACACCAAGGGTGGGTGAATTTCTGAGTAACTGGAACTCATATACATTTTTGGTGGGAATATAAAATGATACAGCCATAGAAAATCATTTGGAAAGCTATGTTTTTTCTTATAAAACTAAAACAGACACCTACACAATGACTCAGAAGTTCCATTACTAGATTTTCACTTAAGAGAAATGAATACAGATATCCACAAAAAAGACTTGTAAAAGAAATGTCTGTAGTAGCTTTATTCATAATAGCCCAACACAGAAATAGCCCAGGTATCCAAAACAAGAAAATAGATAAACTATGGTAGTTCACTACTAGCAACAGTGAACTAAACAGGAATGAAGTAATGATACATACATCAAAGCATTATGCTTACTGTAAGAAGCCAATGTAAACTATCACTACTATGTAAAATATCACTACTATGTGATTATATATACATAAAATTCTAGAAAAAAAGTAACATATCCATACAATACTATTCAACAATAAAAAGGAATGAACTACTGACATACACAACAACATGAATGAATCTCGAACGTATCATGCTGAATAAAAATTTTTCGCACTCATGAAAACTAATCTACGGTAGAAAAAAGTCAAAACAGTGGTTACCTCTAAGGAGAATGCAAGCAGGAATTAATTGTCAAAAATTAAAAGGGGGTTTCCAGGAAGATGGCGAAAGAGTAAGACGCAGAGATCACCTTCCTCCCCACAGATACACCAGAAATACATCTACACGTGGAACAACTCCTACAGAACACCTACTGAATGCTGGCAGAAGACCTCAGACCTCCCAAAAGGCAAGAAACCCCCAACGTACCTAGGTAGGGAAAAAGAAAAAAGAATAAACAGAGACAAAAGGATAGGGACGGGACCTGCACCAGTGAGAGGGAGCTGTGAAGGAGGAAAGGTTTCCACACACTAGGAAGCCCCTTCGCGGGCAGAGACTGCGGGTGGCGGAGGGGGAAGCTTCGGAGCTGCGGAGGAGAGCACAGCAACAGGGGTGCGGAGGGCAAAGCGGCGAGATTCCCGCACAGAGGATCGGTGCCGACTGGCACTCACCAGCCCGAGAGGCTTGTCTGCTCCCGCACCAGGGCGGGCGGGGCTGGGAGCTGAGGCTAGAGCTTTGGTCGGATCCCAGGGAGAGGACTGGGGTTGGCGGCATGAACACAGCCTGCAGGGGGTTAGTGCACCACGCCTGACCGGGAGGGAGTCCAGGGAAAAGTCTGGACCTGCCGAAGAAGCAAGAGACTTTTTCTTCCCTCTTTGCTTACTGGTGCGCGAGGAGAGGGCATTAAGAACGCTGCTTAAAAGAGCTCCAGAGACGGGCGCGAGCCACGGCTAAAAGCGCGAACCCCAGAGACAGGCATGAGACACTAAGGCTGCTGCTGCCGCCACCAAAAAGCCTGTGTGTGAGCACAGGTCACTATCCACAATCCCTTTCCAGGGAGCCTGTGCAGCCCGCCACTGCCAGGGTCTCGTGATCCAGGGACAACTTCCCCGGGAGGACGCACGGCACGCCTCAGGCTGGTGCAACGTCACGCCGGACTCTGACACCGCAGTCTCGCCCCGTGCTCCGTGCCCCTCCCCGCCCCGGCCTGAGTGAGACAGAGGCCCCGAATCAGCTGCTCCTTCAACACCATCCTGTCTGAGCGAAGAACAGATGCCCTCCAGCGACCTCCACACAGAGGCGGGGCCAAATACAAAGCTGAGCCCCAGGGAGCTGTGAGAACAAAGAAGAGAAAGGGAAATCTCTCCCAGCAGCCTCAGAAGCAGCGGATTAAAACTCCACAATCAACTTGATGTACCTGCATCTGTGGAATACATGAATAGGCAACGAATCATCCCAAATTGAGGAGGAGGACTTTGAGAACAAGATTTATGCTTTTTTCCCCTTTTCCTCTTTTTCTGAGTGTGTATGTGTATGCTTCTGTGTGAGACTTTGTCTATATAGCTTTGCTTCCACCATTTGTCTGAGAGTTCTATCTGTCCATTTTTGTTCTTTTTTTTCTTGATAATTAATTTTTATTTTAATAACTTTATTTTATTTGACTTTATCTTCGTTCTTTCTTTCCTTCCTTCCCTCCTTTAGACAATGAATCATCACAAATTGAGACGGTGGACTTTGAGAGCAATATTTATGATGTTTTCCCCTTTTCCTCTTTTTCTGAGTGTGTATGTGCATGCTTCTATGTGAGATTTTGTCTGTATAGCTTTCCTTCCACCATTTGTCCTAGGGCTCTGTTGGTTTTTTTTGTTTTGCTTTTGTTTTTTAATTATTTTTCTCCTAATAATTATTTTTTATATTAATAACTTTATTACATTTTATCTTACTTTATTTTACTTTATATTCATTCTTTCTTTTTTTCCTTCCCTCCTTCCTTATTTCCTCCCTCCCTCCCTCCTTCCATCCTTCCTTTCTTTCTTCCTTTCTTTCTTTCTTCCTTTCTTTCTATTTCTACTAATTCTTTCTTTCTACTTTTTCTCCCTTTTATTCTGAGCCGTATGGATGAAAGGCTCTTGGCGCTGCAGCCAGGAGTCAGTGCTGTGCCTCTGAGGTGGGAGAGCCAACTTCAGGACACTGGTCCACAAGAGACCTCCCAGCTCCAAATAATATCAAACGTAGAAAATCTCCAAGAGATCTCCATCTCAACACCAGCACCAAGCTTCACTCAACGACCAGCAAGCTACAGTGCTCGACATCCTATGCCAAACAACTAGGAAGACAGGAACACAAGCCCACCCATTAGCAGAGAGGCTGCCTAAAATCATAATAAGTCCACAGACACCCCAAAACACACCACCAGACGTGGACCTGCCCACCAGAAAGACAAGATCCAGCCTCATCCACCAGAACACAGGCACTAGTCCCATCCACCAGGAAGCCTACACAACCGACTGAACCAACTTTAGCCACTGGGGACAGACACCAAAAACAACAGGAACTACGAACCTGCAGGCTGCAAAAAGGAGACACGAAACACAGTAAGATAAGCAAAATGAGAAGACAGAAAAACACACAGCAGATGAAGGAGCAAGATAAAAACCCACCAGAAAAAACAAATGAAGAGGAAATAGGCAGTCTACCTGAAAAAGAATTCAGAATAATTATGGTAAAGGTGATCCAAAATCTTGCAAATAGAATGGACAAAATAAAAGAAACATTTAACAAGGACCTATAAGAACTAAAGATGAAACAAACAATGATGAACAACATAATAAATGAAATGAAACATACTCTAGATGGGATTAATAGCAGAATAACTGAGGCAGAAGAACGGATAACTAACCTGGAAGACAAAATAGTGGAAATAACTACCGCAAAGCAGAATAAAGAAAAAAGAATGAAAACAACTGAAGACAGTCTCAGAGACCTCTGGGACCACATTAAATGCACCAACATTCAAATTATAGGGATTCCAGAAGAAGAAGAGAAAAAGAAAGGGACTGACAAAATATTAGAAGAGATTATAGTTGAAAACTTCCCTAATATGGGAAAGGAAATAGTTAATCAAGTCCAGGAAGCACAGAGAGTCCCATACAGGATAAATCCAAGGAGAAATACACCAAGACACATATTAATCAAACTCTCAAAAATTAAATACAAAGAAAGCACATTAAAAACAGCAAAGGAAAAACAACAAATAACACACAAGGGAATCCCCATAAGGTTAACAGCTGTACTTTCAGCAGAAACCCTGCAAGCCAGAAGGGACTGGCAGGACATATTGAAAGTGATGAAGGAGAAAAACCTGCAACCAAGATTACTCTACCCAGCAAGGATCTCATTCAGATATGATGGAGAAATTAAAACCTTTACAGACAAGCAAAAGCTGAGAGAGTTCAGCAGTACCAAACCAGCTCTACGACAACTGTTAAAGGAACTTCTCTAGGCAAGAAACACAAGAGAAGGAAAAGACCTACAATAACAAACCCAAAACAATTAGCAAAATGGAATAGGAACATACATATCGATAATTACCTTAAATGTAAATGGACTAAATGCTCCCACCAAAAGACACAGATTGGCTGAATGGATACAAAAACAAGACCCATATATTTGCTGTCTACAAGAGACCCACTTCAGACCTAGAGACACATACAGACTGAAAGTAAGGGGATGGAAAAAGGTATTTCATACAAATGGAAACCAAAAGAAAGCTGGAGTAGCAACTCTCATATCAGACAAAATAGACTTTAAAATAAAGACTATTACAAGACACAAAGAAGGACACTACATAATGATCAAGGGATCGATCCAAGAAGAAGATATAACAATTGTAAATATTTATGCACCCAACATAGGAGCACCTCAATACATAAGGCAAATACTAACAGCCATAAAAGGGGAAATCAACAGTAACACATTCATAGTAGGGGATTTTAACACCCCACTTTCACCAATGGACAGATCATCCAAAATGAAAATAAATAAGGAAACACAAGCTTTAAATGATACATTAAACAAGATGGACTTCACTGATATTTATAGGACATTCCATCCAAAAACAACAGAATACACATTTTTCCCTAGTGCTCATGGAACATTCTCCAGGATAGATCATATCTTGGGTCACAAATCAAGCCTTGGCGAATTTAAGAAAATCGATATTGCATCAAGTATCTTTTCCGACCACAACGCTATGAGACTAGATATCAATTACAGGAAAAGATCTGTAAAAAATACAAACACATGGTGACTAAACAATACACTACTTGATAACAAAGTGATCACTGAAGAAATCAAAGAGGAAATCAAAAAATACCTAGAAACAAATGACAATGGAGACACGATGACCCAAAATCTATGGGATGCAGCAAAAGCAGTTCTAACAGGGAAGTTTATAGCAATAAAAACCTACCTTAGGAAACAGGAAGCATCTCGAATAAACAACCTAACCTTGCACCTAAAACAATTAGAATAAGAAGAACAAAAAAAACCCAAATTTAGCAGAAGGAAAGAAATCATAAAAATCAGATCAGAAATGAAGGAAAAAGAAATGAAGGAAACGATAGCAAAGAACAATAAAACTAAAAGCTGGTTCTTTGAGAAGATAAACAAAATTGATAAACCATTAGCCAGACTTCTCAAGAAAAAAAGGGAGAAGACTCAAATCAATAGAATTAGAAATGAAAAAGGAGAAGTAACTGATACTGCAGAAATAAAAAAGATCATGAGAGATCACTACAAGCAACTCTATGCCAATAAAATGGACAACCTGGAAGAAATGGACAAATCTTAGAAATGCACAACCTGCCAAGACTGAATCAGGAAGAAATAGAAAATATGAACAGAACAATCACAAGCACTGAAATTGAAACTGTGATTAAAAATCTTCCAACAAACAAAAGCCCAGGACCAGATGGCTTCACAGGCGAATTCTATCAAATATTTAGATAAGAGCTAACACCTATCCTTCTCAATCTCTTCCAAACTATAGCAGAGGGAGGAACACTCCCAAGCTCATTCTACGAGGCCACCATCACCGTGATACCAAAACCAGACAAGGATGTCACACAGAAAGAAAACTACAGGCCAATATCACTGATGAACATAGATGCAAAAATCCTCAACAAAATACTAGCAAACAGAGTCCAACAGCACATTAAAAGGATCATACACCAAGTTCAAGTGGGGTTTATTCCAGCAATGCAAGGATTCTTCAATATACGCAAATCAATCAACGTGATACACCATATTAACAAACAGAAGAAGAAAAACCATATGATCATCTCAATAGATGCAGAGAAAGCTTTCGACAAAATTCAACACCAATTTATGATAAAAACCTTGCAGTAAATAGGCATAGAGGAAACTTTCCTCAACATAATAAAGGCCATATGTGACAAACCAACAGCCAACATCGTCCTCAATGGTGAAAAATTGAAAGCATTTCCACTAGGATCAGGAACAAGACAAGGCTGCCCACTCTCACCACTCTGATTCAACAGAGTTTTGGAAGTTTTAGCCACAGCAATCAGAGAAGAAAAGGAAATAAAAGGAATCCAAATTGGAAAAGAAGTAAAGCTGTCACTGATGGCAGATGACATGATACTATACATAGAGAATCCTAAAGATGCTACCAGAAAACTACCAGAGCTAATCAATGATTTTGGGAAAGTAGCAGGATACAAAATTAATGCACAGAAATCTCTGGCATTCCTTTACACTAATGATGAAAAATCTGAAAGTGAAATCAAGAAAACACTCCCATTTACCATTGCAACAAAAAGAATAAAATATCTAGGAATAAACCTACCTAAGGAGACAAAAGACCAGTATGCAGAAAATTATAAGACACTGATGAAAGAAATTAAAGATGATACAAATAGATGGAGAGATATACCATGTTCTTGGATTGGAAGAATCAACATTGTGAAAATGACTCTACAATCCAAAGCAATCTACAGATTCAATGCAATGCCTATCAAACTACCACTGGCATTTTTCACAGAACTAGAACAAAAAGTTTCACAAGTTGTATGGAAACACAAAAGACCCTGAATAGCCAAAGCAATCTTGAGAACGAAAAACGGAGCTGGAGGAATCTGGCTCCCTGACTTCAGACTATACTACAAAGCTACAGTAATCAAGACAGTATGGTACTGGCACAAAAACAAAAAGATAGCTCAATGGAACAGGATAGAAAGCCCAGAGATAAACCCACGCACATATGGTCACCTTATCTTTCATAAAGGAGTCAGGAATGTACAGTGGAGAAAGGACAGCCTCTTCAATAAATGATGCTAGGAAAACTGGACAGGTACATGCAAAAGTATGAAATTAGATCACTCCCTAATACCATACACAAAAATAAGCTCAAAATGGATTAAAGACCTAAATGTAAGGCCAGACACTATCAAACTCTTAGAGGAAAACATAGGCGGAACACTCTATGACATAAATCACAGCAAGATCCTTTGACCCATCTCCTAGAGAAATGGAAATAAAAGCAAAAATAAACAAATGGGACCTAATGAAACTTTAAAGCTTTTGCACAGCAAAGAAAACCATAAACAAGACCAAAAGACAACGCTCAGAATGGGAGAAAATATTTGCAAATGAAACCGACAAAGGATTAATCTCCAAAATTTATAAGCAGCTCACGGAGCTTAATACCAAAAAAACAAACAACCCAATCCAAAAATGGGCAGAAGACCTAAATAGGCATTTCTCCAAGGAAGATATACAGACTGCCAACAAACACATGAAAGAATGCTCAACGTCACTAATCATTAGAGAAATGCAAATCAAAACTACAATGAGATATCATCTCACACCAGTCAGAATGGCCATCATCAAAAAATCTACAAACAATAAATGCTGGAGAGGGTGTGGAGAAAAGGGAACCCTCTTACACTGTTGGTGGGAATGTGAATTGATACAGCCACTGTGGAGAACAGTATGGAGGTTCCTTAAAAAACTACAAATAGAACTACCATATGACCCAGCAATCCCACTACTGGGCATATATCCTTAGAAAACCATAATTCAAAAAGAGTCATGTACCAAAATGTTCATTGCAGCTCTATTTACATTACCCCGCAGATGGAAACAACCGAAGTGTCCATCATTGGATGAATGGATAAAGAAGATGTGGCACATATATACAATGGAATATTACTCAGCCACAAAAAGAAACGAAATTGAGCTATTTGTAATGAGGTGGACAGACCTAGAGTCTGTCATACAGAGTGAAGTAAGTCAGAAAGCGAGAGACAAATACCGTGTGCTAACACATATATATGGAATTTAAGAAAAAAAAATGTCATTAAGAACCTAGGGGTAAGACAGGAATAAAGACACAGACCTACTAGAGAATGGACTTGAGGATATGGGGAGGGGGAAGGGTAAGCTGTGACAAAGCGAGAGAGAGGTATGGACATATATACACTACCAAACGTAAGGTAGATAGCTAGTGGGAAGCAGCCGCATAGCACAGGGATATCAGCTCGGTGCTTTGTGACCGCCTGGAGGGGTGGGATAGGGAGGGTGGGAGGGAGGGAGACGCAGGAGGGAAGAGATATGGGAACATATGTATATATATAACTGATTCATTTTGTTGTAAAGCAGAAACTAACACACCATTGTAAAGCAATTATACTCCAATAAAGATGTTTAAAAAAAAAATTATAAGGGAACTTTCTGGCGTAATGGTAATATATTTTGGAAGGTATATACATGCATCAAAACACAGCAAGTGTATGCTTAAAATTCGTGCATTTCAGTGTACATAAATTTTGCCTCAACGAAAAATGTCAAAGTTTTGTTTTCAAAAGGAAAAATTTAGGGACTTCCCTGGTGACACAGTGGTTAAGAATCCACCTGCCAATGCAGGAGACACAAGTTTGATCCCTGGTGTGGGAAGATCCCACACGCTGCGGAGCAACTAAGCCCGTGTACCACAACTACTGAGCCTGCGCTCTAGAGCCCGCAAGCCACAACTACTGAAGCCTGTGCACCTAGAGCCTGTGCTCTGCAACAAAAGAAACCACCGCAATGAGAAGTCCACGCACTGCAACCACGAGTAGCCCTGCTCGCCGCAACTACAGAAAAGCCTGCACGCGGCAACAAGACCCAATACAGCCAAAAATAAATAAATAATTTTTTTTTAAAAAGGAAAAATTTATAAAGGAATACTGAACTCTACTTACTCATAAGTATGCGGAAGTATTTAAGGGGAAAGCCTACTGATGCCTGAAACAAAATGCATCAAAAAATTAGGATAAATTAATGGATAGTGAGAGAAATAGATAAATGGATAGATATGTGACAAAGTAAATAAAATGGTAATGGTAATATCTAGGTGGTGGATATATGGGTCTTCACTGTAAAACTCAATTTTGCTGTATGCTTGAAATTTCTCATAAAAGTATGTTGAAAAAAACTATGGGATATATTTAAAGCAGTGATTAAAAGAACATCCATACACTTAAACACTCTTATCAATAGAAATGAAATATAAATAAATTAGCAGCTCAAAAGACTTGAAAAAGAATAACAAAGTAAACCAAAGAAAGCACAAAGCAGAAAAGAAGGATAAAAGCTGAAATTAATAAGGTAGAAAATGGAGAAAAAGATCTAAATAATAAGTCAAAATGATTTCTTTTAAATTAACAAAATAGATAATCAACCATCCAACTTAATAAAGCAAAGGAGAAAGCATAGATAAACAACATAATAAATGACAAGGGGAAAATAAGCATTGAAACAGAAGAAAAAAAGTTTAAATCATAAGAAATTACTTTGCAGACTTCTAGGCAAATAAATTTCAAAATATAGATTAAATAGGTAATATACTAGAAAAAGTTTACCAAAATTAAACCTATGAGAAATATAAAGTTTAAATTGACCAATTTCTGTTGAAGAAACAAAGTTATCAATACACCATTCAACAAAAAAAAGCACCAGACCCAGATGGTTTCACAAATCTACCAAAACTCTGAATACCAATCCCAATGCTCCACAAATAGTTCCAGAGCATTAAAAAATGAAGGAAAACTTACCAAATCTTTGTATGAAGCAAGAATAATGATAAGAGAATAACTGATAAACACGATGTAAAGAAAAAAACCAACATCACGTATGACTATAAAAGTATTAAACTTAAAAATTAGCGAACAGCGCTTCCCTGGTGGCGCAGTGGTTGCAAGTCCGCCTGCCGATGCAGGGGATGCGGGTTCGTGCCCCGGTCCGGGAGGATCCCACGTGCTGCGGAGCAGCTGGGCCCGTGAGCCACGGCCACTGGGCCTGCGCGTCGTGAGCCTGTGCTCCGCAGCGGGAGAGGCCACAACAGTGAGAGGCCCGCGTACCACAAAAAAAAAAATTAGTGAACAGAATCCCACATCACGAAAATACTACACCAAGACCAATTGAGATTTATTCCAGAAAAGCAATATTAGTTCCTTAATAGATCTACGGGAAAAAAACAAAACAAAACTTGATTCTATCCACAGATGATGAAAAAGCTTTCAACAAAATTCAATATCCATTCCTGGAAAAAAACAAAAACAAAGTGATAGATCCTCTCTTAACATGACAAAATATATATACTTTAGCCCCAGAGCCAGTATATTTCTTCATAAGGAAACACTAGGAGCTTTTACACTAAAATTAGGAAAAAGACAAGGATGTATATCACCTCCACTGGCATTCAATATTTTATTGGAAGTAAAAGCCAATGCAATTAGATGAGAGAAAGCAAACAGAAGAATAAAAATTGGAAAAGAAGTAAAACTATTTCTATTTGCAGACAACATGATAGTGTATCTGATAAACCCTAGAGAATCAATGCTAAAACTAACTCAAGCAATAACAGAATTGAGTAAGGCATCAGGGTATAAAATTAACATAATCCATACTACCAAAAATAATATACATATTCAATGCAATCTCTATCAAAATTCCAATGGCATTTTCACAGAATTAGAACAAACAATCCTAAAATTTGTATGGACCACAAAAGACACCAAATAGCCAAAACAATCTTGAGAAAAAAGAAAAAGCTGGAGGAATCATGCCTCCTGATTTCAGTCTATATTACAAAGCATTCAAAACAATATGGTTTCGGCATAAAAACAGACACATAGATCAATGGAACAGATTAGAGAGCTCAGAAATAAACCCATGTGCATATCATCAATTAATTTACATCAAAGAAGTCAAGACTATACAATGAGGAAATACTCTCTTCAATAAATGGTGTTGAGAAAGCTGGATAGTCATGTGTAAAAGAATGAAACTGGGCCATTATCTTACACCATACACAAAAATGAACTCAAAATGGATTTAAGACTTAAACATAAGACCTGAAACCACAAAACTCCTAGAATAAAACATAAGGGAAAATATCCTTGACATAAGTCTTGGTAATGATTTTTGGAAATAGACAACAAAAGCAAAAATCAACAAATACGGCTACATTAAACGAAAAGGTTTCTGCACAGCAAAGGAAACTATCAATAAAATGAAAAGGCAATGTACTGAATGGGAGAAGATATGTGTAAATCACATATCTAATAACAAGTTAATATCCAAAATACAGATGACTCTTGAAGAACTCAGGGGTTGGGGTATCAACTCCTCCCTCCCCGCCACAGTCAAAAATCCTCATATAACTTTCAACCCTCCACATCCCCAGATCCACATCCATGGATTCAACCAAACTCAATAGTGTAGTACCGCAGTACACATGTATTGGAAAAAATTGACGTATAAGTGGACCGTTGCAGTTCAAACCAGTGTCGTTCAAGGGTCAACTGTATATAAGAAACTCATACAGTGCTTGCTTCGGCAGCACATATACTAAAACTGGAATGATACAGAGAGGAATAGCATGGCCTCTGCACAAGGATGGCATGCAAATTCGTGAAGTGTTCCATATTTTTACAGTACTACAAAGCTACAGTAATCAAAGCAGCATGGTACTGGTACAAAAACAGGCATACAGATCAATGGAACAGAATAGAGAGCCCAGAAATAAACCCACACACCTACAGTCAATTAATCTTCAACAACGGAGGCAAGAATATAAAATCGGAAAAAGACAGTCTATTCAGCAAGTAGTGCTGGGAAAGCTGGACAGCTGCATGTAAATCAATGAAGTTAGAACACACCCTTACACCATGCACAAAAAAAAAACAAACTCAAAATGGCTTAAAGACTTAAACACAAGACATGATACCATAAAACTCCTAGAAAAGAGCACAGGCAAAACGTTCTCAGACATAAATCATACCAATGTTTTCTTAGGGCAGTCTCCTAAGGTAATAGAAATAAACAAATGGAACCTAATCAAACTTACAAGTTTTGGCACAGCAAAGGAGACCATTAAAGAAAAAAAGAAAAGAAAAGACAGCCTACTGAATGGGAGAAAATATCTGCAAATGATGCGACAGACAAGAGCTTAATCTCCAAAGTATACAAACAGCTCATACAACAACAAAACAAACAACCCAATCAAAAAATGGGCAGAAGACCTTAATAGACATTTCTCCAAAGAAGACATACAGATGGCCAGTAGGCACATGAAAAGATGCTCAACATCACTCATTATTAGAGAAATGCAAGTCAAAACTACAGTGAGGTACCACCTCACACGAGTCAGAATGGCCATCATTAAAAAGTCTACAAATAACAAATATTGAAGAGGATGTGGAGAAAAGCTAACCCTCCTACACTGTTGGTGGAAATGTAAACCACTATGGAAGCCACTATGGAAAACAATGTGGAGGTTCCTCAGAAAACTAAAAATAGAATTACCACATGAGTCAGCAATCCGACTCCTAGAAACATACCCACACAAAACAACAATTCAAAAAGACACATGCGCACCTATGTTCATAGCAGCACTGTTCACAACAGCCAAGACATGTAAACTACCTAAATGTCCATCGACAGATGAATGGATAAGGAAGATGTGGTACATATATACAATGGAATACTACTCAGCCATAAAAAAGAATGAAATAATGCCATTTGCAGCAACATGGATGCAACTAGAGATTATCATACTAAGTAAAGTAAGTCAGAAAGAGAAAGACAAATACTGTATGATATCATGTATATGTGGAATCTAGAATATGGCACAAATGAACCTATCTGCAAAACAGAAGCAGACTCATAGAGAACAGACTTGTGATTGCCAAAGGGGGGGGGGGGGGAGAGGAATGGATTGGGAGTTTGGGGTTGGTAGATGCAAACTATTACATTTAGAATGGATAAACAACAAGGTCCTAATGTATGGCACAGGAAACTATACTCAATATCCTGTGATAAACCATAATGGAAAAGAATATAAAAAAAAGCATGTCTGTATGTGTATAACTGAGTCACTCTGCTGTACAGCAGAGATTGGCACAGCATTGTAAATCAACTATACTTCAATTTTTAAAAAAAGGTGGGGGGGAGAAAAAAAATTCATATAACTCAATAGCAAAAAACAAACAATCCAATTAAAAAAGGGACAGAGATCTGGACAAAGAGTTTTCAAAAGAAGACATACAATGCAATCCCTATCAAAATACACATGACATTTTTCACACAACTAGAACAAATAATTCTAAAATTTGTATGGAAACACAAAAGACCCCAAAGAGCCAAAATAATTTTGAGAAAGAAGAACAAAGATGAAGGTATTACGCTCCCTGCTTTCAAACTGTACTACAAAGCAAAAGTAACCAAAATAGTATGGTACTAGCACAAAAACAGACACATAGCTCAATGGAACAGAATACACAGCCCAGAAATGAATCCAAACTTAACATGGGTAATTAATCTACAACAAAGAAGGTAAGAACATACAATAGGGAAAAGACAACCTCTTCAATAAATGGTGCTAGGAAAACTGGACAATTACATGCAAAAGAATCAAACTGGACTACTTTTTCACACCATACACAAACATACACTCAAAATAGATTAAAGACTTAAATTTAAGATTTGAAACCATAAAACTTTTAGAAGAAAACGGCAGTATGCTCTTTGGCATTGGTCTTAGCAATATTTTTTGGACACGTCTCCTTAAGCGAGGGAAGCAAAAGCAAAAATAAACAAATGGGACTATATCAAACCAAAAAGCTTTTGCACAGTGAAGGAAACTATCGAAAAAACCAAAAGCCAACCTACTGAATGGCAGAAGATATTTGCAAATGATATATCTGATAATGGGTTAATATCCAAAATATACAATGAACTCAACATCAAAAAAACAAACAACCGATTATAAAATGAGCTGAGGACCTGAACAGACATTTTTCCAAAGAAAACATACAGATGACCAACAGACACATGACAAGATGTTCAACATCACTAATCATGAGGAAAATGCAAATTAGAACAACAATGAGATATCACCTTACACCTGTCAGAATGGCTATTATCAAAAAGACAACAAATAACAAGTGTTGGCAAAGATGTAGAGAAAAGGGAACCTCTGTGCACTGTTGGTGGGAATGTAAATTGATACAGGCACTGTGGGAAACGGTATGGAGGTTCCTCAAAAAAATTAAAAATAGAAATACCATACAATCCAGCATTCCACTTTTGGGTATTTTTCCAAGAAAACAAAAACACTAATTTGAAAAGATATATGCACCCCTTTGTTCACTGCAGCATTATTTACAATAGCCAACATGGAAGCAACCTAAGTGTCCATGGATAAATGAATGAATAAAGATGTCATACATATGGACTGTTCCTCAGCCATAAAAAAGAATGAAATCTTGCCATTTGTGACAACCTGGACCTAAAGGGTATTATGCTAAGTGAAATAAGTCAGACCGAAAAAGACAAATTCCATACGATTTCACTTATATGTGAAATCTAAAAAACAAAACAAATGAACAGACATAACAAAACAGAAACAGATTCACATACAATCAACCCTCTGATGGTTGCTAGGGGCAGGGGGTTGTGGGGGATGAGTGAAATAGGTGAGGGAGATTAAGAGGAACAAACTTCCAGTTACAAAGTAAGTCAACGGGGGCTTCTCTGGTGGCGCAGTGGTTGAGAGTCTGCCTGCCAATGCAGGGGACATGGGTTCGTGCCCCAGCCCGGGAATATCCCACATGCCACAGAGTGGCTAGGCCCGTGAGCCATGGCCGCTGAGCCTGCGCGTCCGGAGCCTGTGCTCCGCAACGGGAAAGGCCACAACAGTGAGAGGCCCACGTACCGCAAAAAATAAAAATAAAAAAAAATAAGTCAAGGGACTATAACAGTACAGCGTTAAGAAATATAATCAGTAATATTGTGATAACTTTGTACGGTGACAGACCTAGACTTACTGTGGTGATCATTTTGTATAAAATGATATAACATATAAAAATATCACTATGTTTTACACTTGAAACTAATATAATATTGTAAGTCAATTATACTTCAGTTAAAATAAAACTAATCATAATTAGTAAAAAATAAATAAATTTCAATTAAAAATAAAATCAAATAAAAAATAAAAATGACATTCCATCAGTAAGGCTATGAGGAAACAGAACTCTCTTACATTACTGAGAGGAATTCAGCAATTTCCAACAAAATTACAAACATATTTACCTTTTGATTCAGCAATCCCACTTCTAGGAATTTCCCCTGAAGATACACCTCCAACAATACAAAAATAATCAAGCACCAGGTTATTCATGACAGCTTTTTAGTAACTGTAAAATTTTGGCACTGTCTTTAAGATCCATACCTAGGAAACTGGCTAAACAAATCATGATACATTCACACAACGAAGTACAATAAGCAGCTATAAAAAATGAGTAAGAGTATTATTAATTGATATAGTGATTTCCAAGATATATTAGTAAATAGAAAAAGCAAAGTGCAAAGAGTATCTATAGTATGCCATAGATATAACCACTACTTTGTTTAAAAAGAAACGGAGGAAAGCTAAAACACAAACTAATAGGATTAGTTCTAGGATGTGGTTAGGAACAGGATAGAAGGTATAAAGGGACATGATACTTCTCCATGCACACCTTTTACAGTGCTGTCTTTTGGAACCATGTTAATGTTTCATATACTAAAATAAAGGCAGGGGGACCAAAAAGTAAATACAATTTAAAAACTTAGGGGATAAAAAAACTTAAAATGAAATATAAACAGAAACAAATGAAACTAACCTTCAAAAGAACTAACCATAATAAAGTGGAGAGGGGAACCAAATACCCCAGAGTAAAGATAAAAAGAACCATAAAAAATATCTGACTCTATAAGTTTGTTTTTCAAAGTGGTACATATCAGCAATTTTGTAACTACTTTCTGTGTATCCTAGAATTGAGGAAATAAGTAAATGTACTGTGAATAATAGTAGGTTTCTTACTGTTGTAAAAGGAAGTGACAGGATACATGTCACAACTTGAGTACTTCAAGAAGAAATAGAAACTATACTAAAAAGTATAATCATCAAATTACTCTATAACTTATCCACAGAACTTGCAGCAACTTCACACATTTGATTTCCCTCCTTCTGCCATCCCTCAAAACATGCTTCATCTTGTTTTTTAGACATGTAACAACAAAGTTTTGTGAAAGTATTTGACTTTGCATGACTGAAATCACTCTTTTCTATTACAAAGCACAGAGATCATTAACAATGTACCTGTAAATTTAGAATGACATAGTACTTTTTCTTTGAAAAACTCACTACAGTTAACCCTTGAACAACATGGGTTTGAACTGTGAGGGTCCATTTATACGTGGATTTTTTTTCAATAAATACTGCAGTACTGAACTTATGGTTACCAGGGAAAAGGTGGGGGGAAGGGATAGTTAGGAAGTTTGGGACTGACATGTACACACTGCTATATTTAAAATGGATAACCAACAAGGACCTACTGTACAGCACAGGAAACTCTGCTCGATATTATATAACAACCTAAATGGGAAAAGAATTTGAGAAAGAATAGATACATGTATACGTATAACTGAATCACTTTGCTGTACACCTGAAACTAACACAACGTTGTCCATCAACTATACTCCAAGGGCTTCCCTGGTGAAGCAGTGGTTAAGAATCCACCTGCTGGGCTTCCCTGGTGGCACAGTAGTTGAGAATCTGCCTGCCAATGCAGACGACACGGGTTCAAGCCCTGGTTTGGGAAGATCCCACATGCCGCGGAGCAACTACGTCCATGAGCCACAATTACTGAGCCTGCGCGTCTGGAGCCTGTGCTCCACAACAAGAGAGGCTGCGATTGTGAGAAGCCCACGCACCGCGATGAAGAGTGGCCCCCGCTTGCCACAACTAGAGAAAGCCCTCGCACAGAAACGAAGACCCAACACAGCCATAAATAAATAAATAGAATTTTAAAGAAAAGAATCCACCTGCCAATGCAGGGGACACGGGTTCGAGCCCTGGTCCGGGAATATCCCACATGCCACGGAGCAACTAAGCCCGTGCGCTACAACTACTGAGCCTGCACTCTACAGCCCGTGAGCCACAACTACTGAGCCCACGTGACACAACTACTGAAGCCCGCACACCTGGAGCCCGTGCTCTGCAACAAAAGCCACCACAATGAGAAGCCCACGCACAGCAACGAAGAGTATCCCCTGCTCGCCACAACTATGCTCTCAACAATGAAGACCCAATGCAGCCAAAAATAAAATTAAAAAACAAAAAAATAAAATAAATAAAAGTATACGCCAATGTAAAATAAAAACTAAAAAATAGGGACGTCCCTGGTGGTGCAGTGTTAAGAATCCGCCTGCCAATGCAGGGGACATTGGTTCAAGCACTGGTCCGGGAAGACTCCACATGCCATGGAGCAAATAAGCCCATGCACCACAACTATTGAGCCTGTGCTCTAGAGCGTGCAAGCGACAACTACTGAGAATGCGAGCCACAATTACTGAACCCATGCACCTAGAGCCCATGCTCTGCAACAAGAGAAGCCACAGCAAAAAGAAACCCACAAACCACATGAAGAGTAGCCTCCGCTCTCCGCAACTAGAGAAAGACCACGCACAATAACAAAGACCCAACACAGTCAAAAATAAATAAATAAATAAAAACTTTAAAGAAAACACTACAATACTACACGATCCACAGTTGGTTGGATATGTAGATGCGGAACCGTGGATACGGAAGGCTAACCATGGGACCTGAGAATCCTCAGATTTTGATACCTGCAGCAGGTCCTGGAATCAATCCCCTGCACATATTAAGGAACTAATGTACTTACAGCTTCTTTATTTAAATTAAAGTCTTAATTAACTAAACTGTTCAAAGAATGAGTTGTTCAATTTTCTTCTTAAACCAAGATTAACCTAGAAACTCATTTAGTTTAAACATCTTGAAGAATAAATTCCTAAAATACATTACCAAAATAATGTTGTGTATAAAACATGGATAAAGTATTTTCTCAAAATTTAGGACTTTGCAGTGTCTCCAGATTATTTAGTTATTGCAGTTAAATGCAGAAGTGTCAATGCAAGAGGCTGAGAAATTGCTGTTTTGAATAAACCTCTGAACTTCCTTTCTCATATACAAAATGAAGGTATTACCCTGCATGACAGCCTGACAGTTACAAAACTCAAAACATTTAGTAAAATGCATATGTGCTGGATAATTTGTTGCTGATTAGATGTCCACTGCAATTCCTTTTAAAGTCTTCCTTGCACTGCAAAAGAGAAGAAATTACCATCTCCAGATTCCCCTCTGGAGGAAATAATAGGTAGATACTTGGGTAGAGAAGCAGCTTCCTGGTAAGTAGTTTCTTGAGAACCACACACTTTGGTGCTACAAACCCAGAGTTCGTAAGATTTACAGTGACTTCTAAGCAAAGAAGCAGCTTCCACGCTTAGGCTAAAATAATCAGTAACAGCTTCCCTAATTCCCTGAGCCCCTCCAAAGGTTACATAAGCCTTTAATTCCCCATCTTAAAACCTTGATGCTTGGAATTGAGTGACTTGTATTTTCCTAATCAAAATGTCATTGACTGAAAGTGTGTATGAAAATACTCTACAAAATGTAAAAGACCATACAAAAGCATGGATTATTATTTCTATTCTCACTGACAGGAAATTTTCAACTGAAGTTGTTTTCTGGTAATCAGCTTCTACAAGCAAGGCATTATGTTAGGTACCAAGAGATTGCCCTGCAAGAGTTTACAGTATATGAGAATAACAAAAACATAATATTCACAATGTAACTGTTATCAGTTGGAATCAAATGTGATGGTGGGCCAGAGAAAGGATGGATTAAATTTGACTTGGGAGTGAAAAGGTAAAAATCAAAAAAGGATTTAAGGAAGAAGAAAATTAGAGATTAAATAGAACTGAACACTAAAGGGTAGGAAAACTTCTCAAAGTAGACATAATATAAGAAACTGGAAGAAAGAGCACGCTCAAAGAAACAAAGCTAGCAACTCAGAGACATAGATGGAGAACAAAAGGCATGTAACACAGAATGGCTTGTGTGTATGTTGTGTGTGTACAAAGGAGAGGAGGCTGAGGCCAAATAATACAAGGCCAGAAAAGTTAAACATTTGGACTTACTGCTATTATCCAACTTCAGATTCAGAGAGATTTATAGAATTTTATGCCCAGATAATAAAATCAGGCTGCTAATATACCCCCACAACTAGAGCCTAATAGAATGAAAAACTAAACAGAGAAAAGAAACTGATCTTCCTAAAATGCTGTTTTTATCCTAGCACTCTTCTTCTCAAAAGCCTTCAATAATTTCTGAATACCTGCTTCTATCAAGTCCCTCCATACCATGGTCCCCATCCGATTCAACCATATTTTCTAGCATTATCCAAAACGTACAACTCTCTCCAGATAGGCTATGCTCTGTATTATTTGCCCTTGAGCACAGCCAGAAAATGCAGGTGGAGTGACATCACGTCTGCTCAGGCTCCTATAACAAAATACCATAGACTGGGCAGCTTAAACAACAGAAACATATTTCTCACAGAGGTTGTAAAGTCAAAGATCAATATGCCAGCTGACTGGTTCCTGATAAGAGCTCTCTTCCTGGTTTATAGATGGCAACTTTTTCACTGTGTCCTCACATGGCCTTTCCTCTGAGTGCGTGCTCAAAGAGAGAGAAAGGTCTCTCTCTCTCTTCTTATAAGGCCACTAGCCTTATTGGATTAGGACCTCACCCTTTTGACCTTATTTAACTTTAATTAGCTCCATAAAGACACTATCTCCAAATACAATTTCACTGGGGCTTGGGACTTCAACATATGAATTTAGGGGGGACACAAACATTCACTCCATAACACACTGGGTTATTTCTGAGGCTAGACCTTAAGAGATTTTGCAACTTCTGTTCTTCTTGAAATACTTCCTCTATCATGTGAAAAAGCCCAGCCATTCCTACTGGAGGATGAGAAGCGACAGGGAAACTAAGGAACCCCCCAGCCAACAGCCAATAGCCAGCACCAAATGCCAGATACTGTATGACACCACATTGGACCATCCAGTTTCAGTCAAGCTATCAGATAACTAGAACCACATAAGCGACCCCAGATGAGACTAGCAGAAGAACTGCTAGCTAAGCTCAGTCAAAACTGTAAATTATGAAAAAAAAAAATGATTATTGCTTTAAGTCACTAAATTTGGGGATAGTGTGTTACAAAGCAATAAATATCTGATATGGCATACCTTCTTGTTCTGCTTTTTGACCTAGACCTCTGAACTCTATAGGATTTCCCTCGACCCCTTGAACGACTTCGACTTCGTTTTCTTCTAGAGCCATAAGAAGAGCTACTGCTCGATCGATGCCTGCGTCTGAAATAAAATATAATCAAATATTACTTGCCTCCCAAATATTATCAGATACTAATATGGTATGAGAACTATACCAGTTTGTATCTTCCCGTCTACAAAGAATACACAAAGGATGAAGACTCATGCGCTGGGCCTGGGGGAAAACAAAACAAAACAAAACCCTTTGGGGATTGAGACTCATAAATATATAACTACAAAAAGAAAAGTGTTTTACCCAGAAAAATTAAAAGCACAGAAACATACGAACTCTAAAGAATGTTACTCTCACTACTACATAAGTAAAATTATGAAAATCACCTTCTATCATAAGAATGTGAGCGAGGCTGAAGATCTCTGGACCAAGATCTTGACTTTGACCTTGATTTCCTTCCAGCTTTCTTTCGGCTATATGTTCTACTATCTGAAGAACTACTTGAAGAAGACCGTCTACGGTGTTTCTTTTTTCTCTTGCTTCTGCTTTCTTCTTCAGTATCAGATGACCGGCGTCCCATTTCTACAGGTTTAAATTCAAAGAAAATTATTTCTAACATAATGGCACAATGGATGAAATTCAATACAGTAATTTTTTTAACTATGTAAAAATTTAAGGGCATCCCTAGTGGCGCAGTGGTTGAGAGTCCGCCTGCTGATACAGGGGACACAGGTTCGTGCCCCAGTGCACGAAGATCCCACATGCCGCGGAGTGGCTGGGCCCGTGAGCCATGGCCGCTAAGTCTGCACGTCCGGAGCCTGTGCTCCGCAACGGGAGAGGCCACAACAGTGAGAGGCCCATGCACCGCGATGAAGGGTGGCCCCCTCTTGCCTCAATTAGAGAAAGCCCTCGCACAGAAACGAAGACCCAACACAGCCATAAATAAATAAATAAATAAATAATTTAAAAAAAAAAAAAACTGAATCAATACACCCTCACCACGTCACTTGTGAAATTTGAGGGAGGAAATGTTAAATAATGTACCAAAGTTGATGAAGTATTGTTAACTAAAGTACCAAAAATGAAGTCAACTCTTTATACTACTAATATCTATATAAAGTGATGATATAATCCTTCCAGAAAGCAATTAAGCAATTTAAATAAAGAGTCATAAAAATGTTGCTACTTTTCTGACAAAGCAATCCTATTTCTAGGAATATATCTGGAAAGTTTTTCTTAAAAGATATATTCATGAAGATATTCATTATAGCATTATTTAAAACTGCATGTACAGAGACTAAGAAACTATGTATAAATAAGTAAGAGCAAAAATGAAGACAACTGATAACATTTAAGTGAGGAAACTGGGTAAATTTTCTCTTTTTTAATTATATTCTATATGGCTATGGTATATTTGTATATTTAGTATACAAAAGAAAAAAATTACACAAATAGAATATAAGGTTTTTATATTTAGGCAGTAACTTAGCTTATAAGAAGCTTACTTGTCTTACTTTTAAGTTAGATTCTCATACGCAATTTTATTTTTTTACTAAAATAAGTATTAGCTACCTTTCAATGTCACATAAAAGCAAGATTCATCTTATATAACAGGATAAATAGTTCATGGATCAGATAAACAAAAATCTCACACTTTCCTTTAATATTTACTCAAATTAAGTTAAATATCATTACTCTAAAGAAAGCAATACATTAAATTACAACTTTGCTTTCAGAACCAGGTGAGCCATCCCTTCCCTGACTCTAATGCAATACAAGTTGAAAAATCACTATTATAACTCAATTCAAGACTTAAAGCTATTTACCTGGAGCCAGAATTAGACTTTAAATATAGTTCTGAACCTCAAAGTTGTTCACATTTCTAACATTTCACAGTTCAACAAAACAATGGGAAAACTTGGTTTTGAAATATTCAGTAACTCACTAGCATATCTAAGCCAGTTTCCTCATTGAAAACAAAACTGTACTGCATATAAGATCACCATGATCCTTTCCAGCTTTCAAAATACTATGATTAGGAAATCCTACATATACATATAGTATATATGTACATATATACATATATATATTTAAATGTGTGTATATAATATCCATTTACATATTTATATCCATATATCTATTATATATCATATGTAACCACATATCTCTGTGTGTCTGTATTTTCATTAAGAAATTTGTACATAATTGAGTAATAGTGATCATCTAACTGTTCTCATTTCCTGTCTTTCTTCCTTTCTTGGTTTCACCTTTAAACAGTTAAGAATTTTCTTTACCCACAAATAACCATATAAATTAAGATGAGTTTTTATTTATTATCTGGTTTAACAAATACTAAAATTAGAGTAAAAGATAAAAAAGCATAAATGCACAAGGATAAAGAGACCAGAGGAGAAAACAACACGAACAGTAGACAAGACATGTCAACAAATTTTTAGCAAATGAAAAACAGATGCAGGATTTAGAGCTAAGAAAGCTGAACATCAAGCAACTGCAGAGAATTCCAACAGGAGAAAAGCCAATTCACATAGCAAAAATCAGAAAGGATCAGGAATTCGAGACACCAGATACCACAGCAGGCACAATGAGGCACAAAACTAAAAAACAAGGGAATTGGTTGAAAGCCTGTAAAAAAAGTAATCTCCCAGGTCCCCTCTGCCATCCAACCCAGATAAGTGACTACTATTCCCCAATCCCAGCAGAAGAGGTGGTTTATTTTGGAAAAATGATGAAACAGTGAAGCACCAGGTCCAGGGGCACAGTAAAAAAGGGCAGAGAGATGCTCAACTAAAAGTTAAAGGGATTAAGTGAAAGTCTACAATCTGTAGCCCTGTGTGTGCTTGGATCCAAGAATTCAGATAGAGGATTCTTTTCTCCAAAAACTAAACAGTACCTGGAAGAAGATACATAAGTATTATGCAAGTATTATAACCAAGCCCAAACCTTGAACACAGTAAACTTTTTCTTTTTTTTGGCCACGCCATGCAGCTTGTGGGATCTTAGTTCCCCGACTAGGGATTGAACCCAGGCACCTGGCAGTGAGAGCAAGAAGTCCTAACCACTGGACCACCAGGGAATTCCCCACAGTAAACTTTCTTTCTACAAACTTTTTTGTTAACTTTTTAGTAATTATACAACAAAGGAAAATCAATCATGTGATGAAAGACTTCATCATGAGAGACAGAAGCCAAACAGAAAAAAAAAAAAAAAGCAACTCATAGTAAACCAGGAACATGCCAGAAATTTTTTTAAAAATCAGTTAATATCCTCAGAAATATATGAGAAGATGATCCAGCAAACAAGAATAGGAGGAACATCCATAAACAGGAGAGAAAGCTTAAAATTTAAACAAATGATAATTTCTAAGAAATTCAATAGGCTTAGAAGATACTATCAAAGCACTCATGAAAAGTAAAAAAATAAAAAGATAAAAAACAGAAGGTAAAAGAGGATCAATCCAGGAAGTCCAATATCCAATTGATACGCATTCCAGAAAGAAACAAAGCATAGAAAAGAGATAAAGAAAAACATCCAAAGAATAATTTTAAAAATTTCCAGAATTGAAAGATATGAATTGCCCTAAATCCCTGGGACAATGAATTTAAAGACTTATACCAGACATACCTCATAAAACTTTAGAAATGAGGAATACAAAGAAGATCCTAAACTTCTAAAGATAAAAAAATGGGGAATCACAATAAAAGGACAGGGCTTCTCAGCAGCAACACAGCAAACCATGGTGACTTGCCTTCAAAGTTCTAAGTGAAAATTATTTTCAAACTACAATCTATATTCAGCCCAATCATAGATCTAATATGAGATCAAAATAAAGACATTTTCTGATATGCAAAGGCTCAAAATTACACCTCACACTCACCCTTTTTTAGGAAGGTACTGAAGGATGTGCTCTACCAAAAGGAGAGAGTGAACAAAGATGACCCAGATTCAGAAAACAAGTGGTCTAACACTTGAGATAGGTTAAAAAGTTCCAGGATGACAGCAGGCCCAGGTACAAGGGATACATAAATGAACAAGAGAGAAAAATCCTTGCCCTCAAGGAGCTTACATTCCAGCTTAACAGCAGTTCTCAAAGTGGTTCTCTAGACCCCGGGGGTCCCTAAGACCTCAGAGGATCCAACAAGTCGAAACTATTTTTATTATAATACTAAAACATGATTTACCTTTTTCACTGTATTGACTTTTGCACTGATAACGTAGAAGCAATGGTAGGCAAAACTGCTGGTGCTTTAATGGGAATCAAGGCAATGGGGCCAAATGGTACTAGCAGTCATTGAATTCTTCACTGCAACACACAGTTTATTAAAAAAAAAAAAAAAAGGCAGTTGCACTTAGGAATGTCCTTGATAAAGCAGTAAAAGTCATTAATTTTATTAAATTTCAACCCTTGAGAACACATCTTAATATTCTGTGTGATGAATTAGGAAATACACATAACTGCTGCTGCATACTGAAGAACGATGGTTACCTTGAGAAAAGTATTTGTGCAGCTGAATTACAAGTTGAACTAGCTGCTTTTATCCTGAAACACTATTTATTTTAAAGAACTGACTATGATTATTCAGACTTGGGTATTTGACAGACATTTTCTCAAAAATGAATTAAGGGAGTCTTTCACTTCAAGGAGTGTCAATTTGTTGCCAATGATAAAATTTGAGCTCTCAAGCAAAAATCAAAATGTTGGATAACATGTATTTGTCACCATGAGATTGACAGCTTCTCAGCACTTAAAGATTCCTCTGATGAGGGCTTCCCTGGTGGCGCAGTGGTTGGGAGTCCGCCTGCCGGTGCGGGGAGCGCGGGTTCGTGCCCCGGCCCGGGAGGATCCCGCGTGCCGCGGAGCGGCTGGGCCCGTGAGCCACGGCCGCTGAGCCTGCGTGTCCGGGGCCTGTGCTCCGCGGCGGGGGGGGGGCCACAGCAGTGAGAGGCCCGCGTACCGCAAAAAAAAAAAAAAAAAAGATTCCTCTGATGATATCAATGGTGATATTAACATATGGGAATTTTTTAAATATTATATAATGAAGGGTGTCAATATCTGGAAGAGATGCATAACTCAGTGAACCAGTATTTTCCAACAGACCAATGCATGATGTCACAGAATCATATATGAGTAAAAAATCCATTCACAGTGCCAGAAAGATCAATAGAATTTTTTTTTTTTTTTTTGCGGTACGTGGGCCTCTCACTGTTGTGGCCTCTCCCTTTGCGGAGCACAGGCTCCGGACGTGCAGGCTCAGCGGTCATGGCTCACAGGCCCAGCCGCTCCGCGGCATGTGGGATCTTCCGGGACCGGGGCATGAACCCGTGTCCCCTGCATCGACAGGTGGACTCTCAACCACTGTGCCACCAGGGAAGCCCAGACCAATAGATTTTAATGTAAGCATGAAAAGGTCATTGATATAGTTTCAAATAACACATTGCAACCAACCTTTAAGAAACTACTTGTCAAGTTCTGGAGTAGTATTAAAGAAGTAATTATCTGAAAAGGCTATTAAAATACTACTTTTTCCAACACCATATCTGTGTGAATCCAGATTTTCTTCATATACTTCATTCAAAAAACTCATCACAATAGACTGAATGCAGAAGCAGATATAAGAATCCAACTGTCTTCTATTAAGCCAGATAGTAGAGATTTGCAAAAATGAAAAATAATGCCACTTTTCTCACTAAGTTTGTTTTGTTTTGGAAAATATAGCTATTTTTCATATCAAATATGTTATGTTACCAAGTAATGGATTTATTATTGTTATTTTTAAGTGGATTAATAAATATTTCAAATTTTTCTGGCTTAATTACTAGTAAGGCAATATTTCTAGATATAGCCCATGTAGATAAAAGTTTGTAGGGTCCTCAGGACTTCCCTGGTGGTCCAGTGGATAAGACTCCCCACTCCCAATGCAGGGGCCCCAGGTTGGATCCCTGTTCAGGAAACTAGATCTCGCTCGCATGCATGCCGCAACTAAAGATCCCGCATGCCACAACTAAGACCTGGTGCAGCCAAAGTAAATAAACAAATAAATAATTTTTTTTTAAGTTCATAGGGTTCTCAATAACTTTTAAGAATCTAAAGTGATCCTAAAACTAAAAACTGTGAGACCCACTACTCTAAGGTACCCACAGTCATTTCCATTCTCCATTTTTGTCCAGCTTATTAAGTCCCTATAGAAGGCATAAAGAAGTAGGAAAAAAAGAAAACGACATACATCTAATTATGTACCTTGTTGGTGACCAAAAAAGAGATTGAGAGATGGGTGTAAATTTTTTCTATGTTTTAATTTCAAATAACATAATTCATACATATTAGAAGAATGGTTACATTAACTCATAAAAGTTAATGGAAGATATAAAATCCTTCCTTAAAGCAACCGGGTGAAAAAAGTTAAACAATCACTGTCATAAATCTATAAATATTTTTTCAAGTAACACATTTACATTTCAAAAAATCATGCTGAAGTATAATTAATCTCAATAAGAGAAAGCAAAAAGCCACTGCATTTCTTTATTATAGTTAACTTCAAATATTTATTCAGAAAAGAAAGTGAACACTAAGAACAAATCAGAGGTAGATCCACAAACTGTCTTCTCTATCCATGACAGTACTGAATTCCCTAGATTCATACTTACCTCTGGATTTCCATAATGTCTCTAGCATATAATTGAATATATTTGCTCATTCAAGTCATGGTGGTCAATCTATATCACACACTCCTAGTAAGGAAGAACTGTTTATATTTAACTCCATTGGTAAGGTATAACACATGGAAAGACCCATTAATAGCTCTTTCCGATAAGAGAAATGATGAATTGAGCACAGATTTTTAGGAATCCCAGAACTTAACAATTTTTCAATCTATCTGTAAGCAGAAAAGGCAACACAAGGACACATCTCCTAAGGCTCTCAGTTTTCTGTTCTCACTCTAGCCTCTATTACTTCCTGGTTGTAGTCTCATGGTTTCAAACCATATCCAACTACTCCCACTATAGAACTGAAGCCATGACATAATGACTACAGTAGGACATCAATTTACAAAAACATCTTACTGTAAAGTTTAGGTGACCGATTGAAGATGTAGAGCCAAAATGTGTTCACTCAAAAGACAGCTTAAAAGCATACACAAGTAGTTCCTTTGTCTGGTAATCAATAAAGGTAGAATAAGCAGTTATCTTTTTCAGAAAGCAGGCAGTTAAGAGAGAACAAAGATTCCTAAAGGACATGACAGTTTATAATTATTTCACCACTACTCATTCACAGTATATTAAACTATAATCTTTTTGATCTTGGACACATGACCAAAGGGGAGGGGCGAGGAACAGTCATTTCAATGGGAATTCCACCTCAAAGAGGTAGAGAAAAGTAAAAACGGGGTTAACACCGTTTAGCATAGGAAGAAATCCACAAACAAGCAGAGAACCACCCAAGGCAATAAAAGAACTAAGGTAAAATTCTAGCTTAATGAGCAAAATAAAGCAAAACTCAAGAGATACAGAATTATCAAAACACTCCTCACAGCACAACTAAAAATATGCAGACTAGCATCTTTTTTAAAAAAACATTATCAGTCATACGAATTTCCTCCCACTGGTGTGAAAATGAAGGCAGAAAATATACCTATACATCTAATACAACAATCTTATTACACAAGTATTCCAATTCATAACACAACTCTGCTGAGACTAGTCAAGTTGGTAAGGCCAATTAACAGGTGCCAGCTGCCTTTATCTTTTTCAGTTTCAAACATTCTTAGCCCTCTTATTGAAGAACATACAGTAATAAAGTGCTATCACTTAGCAGGAAATCTCCTGTGTCTGCAAATAAAGTGAATATTTATAGACCCTAGGGCTAACGGGGCTCTCAAAGGACACCCAGTTTCCTCACAGGGTTGCACCTGTCATAGCTGCTCCAATCCTTAAACCTGAAAACTCTGTGTACCTCCTTCACTTAGAGCTTTTATGGTTAAGACCAAAGATGACAACTTGAATACTTTTTTGTGACCACGAGACATTTTAATTTATTTAACTACCTAGTACCTAGTTAGTTGAAATACAAATGTTACTGCTAATTCTGAAAATGCAAAAAAGAAAAAGAAATTGGCCTCCACTGTGCATTTAAAGATATACAACCTCTAAAAGAGAAATTAAGGATGACCTAAAATCAAAAGCAGGCAACATGTATAACAGTGCATTATAACCTCTCACCAAAGGAAACAGTTTAAGGGTAGCCATATGCTCTTGGGCTATGACCACAAGGCCACAAGCCCTTAAGTCAAGAAAACAGATGAGCGTTTAAGGCGAGTATATTTATTTGTTAAGGAAGGAAAGTGTATTTCACGCAGCACTCTCTCTCCTCTCAGCGCGCGAGCGTGAGGGAGGGGGAGGAGGAAGTGGCGGTGGGGGAGGGGCGGGGGAGGGAGGGCGGAGTTGGAAGGGGAGGCGGATTTAAAGTAGAGACAACGTAGTGGGTGGGACAGAGTACGCCAGGTTGCAGCCTGCCTCACGCTCCACCCTACCTATAGCTAGTGACGAAGCACCGGTCACCCCTTACAAGACGAACCCAGAAACCCAAAAGCAGCTATCAAGGATCAGGGACTGGTGGTGTGGGTAGGGGTGCGAGAGGTGTTGAGGAACGGAGGCGGAAAACAGGTGGCTAACTCTCCCTCACCACCTCGAGACTCAGGGCCTAGCCTGAGGCCTGCGACCACGTACCACCCGATAGCTGCCACCCCCCTAAGGCCCCAGCTTGGTCCTCAAAGGTCAGACTCCTCCAGGTGCGAGGCGCCTGCGCACTACGCCGCTCGGCACGCCGCCGGGCCAGCACCCCCACCACCCCCACCACCCCCCGCAGCTGCCGCTGCAGCTGCCTCCCGTACACAGACTACGCCAGGCCCGCGCCGCCTCAAGCCGGAGTAGGGCCTCGGAAACCCTCGGCTGCAGGCGCCGCCTCTCAGGCCCCGGACGCGGGCATCACCTGGATTCCGGCCTTCGGGCTTACACCTCCCGTAGACTTACAAGCGCCGCAGATCTGGAAACGTTTCTTCAAATCTGGGCGCCGCCGGCGTCCACAGAACTTACTTCAGTTTAAGCTCACCGCCTTCCTGGTTTCACCGCCAGGCAGCGTCAGCCGAGCTTTCGAGTGCATCGATGGAGGCTGCCAGGCGTTAGGAGTGCCGAGGGAGTAGATTGTCACGCCGCCAATTTTTTGTTTGGTGTTGGTTTTGCTTGCTTGATTATTTGAGTTCCTTGTTACCAAAAAGCAATAAAGGTGGGGACTGAAAAGTATTATTGCCTTAGTAACCGTCGTTATCGTCACAGATAATCAGTAAACCAATCTGCATTATAGGAAGTTATATAGACAACCACACGTAGCAAAATCGATTATCTCACGCTGGGAGAGGAGGAAACTGGCCCAACAATAATAAATCATGGGAGTGTGTCTGTATAGCGTCAGAGTCGTGTGTGATTAAATTGTAATGATTTATTTGCAAAAATGCATTAAAAGTCGGCGTTTCTTCTGCCCTGAAGGTGAAGGCACAGGTTGGGCGCAAATTTTTTTCTCACGTTAAAGTAACTGGTTGGTTGCGGAATAGGAGAAAACTGCCCGAGGCAGTGAAAGGAGGTTTCTTCTGGAAAATAAATTAAATGTGTAGGGGTTTTTGTTGTTGTTATTTAAACCAATACAAATGAAAGCAATTCAGCATTTTCTGTAACTCATACGACTTTATGTCCTTGCGTGAACATCATTTTTTTCTTATTTACTATAAGTAAGCATCGATAAGGAGGTAAATTGTTGGCCTTGGTTTGGGTCGACTGTGAGAACCAACTCGTTCACAACTGCTGTATACCCAAGCTACAGTTTTCCACAGACATTTGAGATGGAGAAAACCACCTCCACAATTTTATTTCTCATAAGTGACTGTACCTTAACTAACCTGTTTTCAGGAACCATTTTAAAGCTTAACTACAGTACTACATGTTTATTTTAAATAACTCAAGAGCCGGTGGGGGAGTGGGCGGTGGAAATGAACCTTTGGGGTCCTGAATTTTATTGGAAACTGTATATCTGTCTGCAGGCTGTCAACTGAACTTTACTCTCAATTTTTTTGTTCGTTTGTTTGTTTTTACCAGAAATGCATTTTGAAATGTCTTGTCCTCGGAAAATATTTGCTATTTAAAGAAACATCATTAGAACTTGGTGAGCATTTATTAGTATATGATTTTAAAACCTGGGTTTGGTGGGGTTTTTTTAAACTAAACTTTCCTTAGGCCAGTAGGAATCCGTGGTTAGATACTACAGATCTCTCTTAGCTCCATCTCATAGGAACGCCACTATTTGTAAATATACTAAGAGCAACGCGCCAGAAAAATCTATGGGAAAATCTATTTCGTGTGAATTATACAACTATTGTATCCAAGCCTTCCCTAATTAACTTTAAAGTGTTCATCTTTCCCTCAAGCTTAGTAGATGGATTTTGAGTTCAGACTTAAAAGTCATGTGCTTGAAAAGGCAAAAAAAGTGGCTGGTGAGCCTCCTGATCCCTTACCATACTTTTAATAGTGGCTGTTTTTGGAGCTGTTTGTGAATATACATTTAACACCTCAGTTTGAGAGCTATTTGAGCACCACATCCATTTAGCTGATCCCATTATTTGTCATTCTGCTAAATAACCTTAAAAAGGGATTTTCATAAAGGATTAAAGTTTTATGGTTATTCCCCTCTAATAATATCAGGAGTAAAGTGGTCACAAATAGTAACCCAAGACTAACTGTAAAATCATGTTTCTAAATTCATATAACTTTGAAAAGTGAGTACTTTGAGTCTCTTGTAGTGTAATAAAAAGCAAACACTCGTGTAATTTACTGATACCTAAAAGCTATTGATACTGGAAACTTAAAGATCTTGTTTTTCCTAAAAGTAGCAATAAATGAAATAAATGTTTTAAGAAGAAAAAAACTTTAGAATTCAAGAGAAAAAAGGCAAAGTAACAGTTCTAAAGAGTGTGATTTCCATCTTCATTAAGTTCACTAACTGAATATTTTAATCTGAGTACTGTGGTATGACAAAGTTACGTATAGCTTCTATTTACATACATTCTAGAAACATTAATGTATTAAGTTGTAATTGTGTTCTCTTTTTACACGTTTCAGTTGCTTTGATGGAACTTCTCAAATTATCTGTTAACTTTGTGTTAATGCCTTAACCAATGGGTGGAAGATATAGGAATCAAAGTTCTATAATTGCTTTTATTTTTACAAAGAATATAAGATCCAAGAAAACGAACAAGTTACCTTTAACGTCAGAAAGACTGCATTAATATTCAGACTACTCAAAAATGTCCCCAAAGCCACACTTGAAGAGGTATATTTGTTTACACACTCAGGTAAATATAACTTTCCATATGTAAATATTTTTTTCATATGTAAATATTCTTATGTGAGGGGTATATATACGGCCACAATTCTCACAGCAAGCTTTGTCCTGCACAATACGGACAAATGACGCGGGAATATAGATGTGTCCTTCCATATAACAGTTTCGATGTAAATAGTCCAGGAATATATTTTAAATCGTAGCTTGAGGGGGGGGTGCTTTTCTCCCGGCGAGGTTTTTTTTTTTTTTTAATAATCCACGGTACATAAATTAGATGGGCCACAAACTTAACATCGATTTTTTTTCAAACTCAAAGAGGGATAATCATTTTCTTTTCAAAATCAGGAGATCAATTAGAATATTTCCCGGGATGCTGAAGAAGAGTTTCTGTAGTTCATTGTGGGAGGGGTCCGGGTGCAAAGAGTAAGGGAGAAGGGTGAGGGTCCTGAGACCTCAAAGAGGGAACGAAGTCAAACTGTCCTTGACCAAGCGCTAAGGAAACACTTTAAAATGGAATCTGTCAGGGAACAGCTGCTCGGGAAATGTGTTAAACAAACCAGCCACTTCGAGCACGGTTTGTCCGTAGAGGAGTCGGCTCCGTCTCCAGGACGCGAATAATGGGGTGAATCACAATCTCCCCGGGGCAGGGAGCTTGGTGAAGACCCAGGCTCAGCTCTGGCCGCGGGCCCGGAAGCCCCTGAAAGGAGCTGCGCTCGCCTGAGAAACTGGAAAGGACCCTGACTCGGCAGGGTTGTGAAGCCAGGATGCCAGGCTACAAGGTTTCGGGTCGGGGTAGTAGGGATGTAGGATCGGGATACCGGGTCAGGATACAGAACTGGGGTCCCGGGCGCCTGATGCAGGGCAGGGTTGCCGGGCAACAATGCGGGGCCGAGCAGTTGCGCTGCACCCTGACGCCCGGCGAGGACATAGGGTCGGATGCCAAGTCGGGATACCCTATTGACTCCAGGAGTCGCACACTTGTCAGTTTCCTTTTGACCACGCCCCGGCGGAATAAGTCCAGCTCCCTAGTGTTTAAGTAAGCCGTGACACCAACGCAAAATCCACGCCTAATTAAATTAATTATGGATTCTTGTCATCCTGAATTAATGGCCAAGAGCGCAGGCGGCCGAGGTATCTGAAAACCTGGACTGTCTGCCTCTTCTTCCCACTCCCTCTGGTCCCCCTTCGCTGTCCTCACTCACACTCCAGCCCCTGTACTCCAGCCTTAATCAATCTTAATTTCTCTCTCTCTCTCTCTCTCTCTCCCTCTCTCTCTCTCTTTCTCTCTCTCTTTCTCTCTCTCTTTCTCTCTCACTCTCTCCCTCTCTCTCTCTCTCCCTCCTCCTCCCCCTCCCTCTCTCCCTCTCTCCCTATCACCCCCACCTCCCAACCCCCACTCCCCCACCCCCAGGTAGTGGCGCGGGTGCTTCCCGTGAAGGGTCTCCCTCCGAGTTGCGAAGGGGAGGTAATTTACTCAGAACAAGGGGCCGCCTTTGCGAAGTATAAATAGTGAGACTTCAAGCGCTGCGTTGCTATCAGATCTGAACTCTCTGCAGGAAGAATTGTCAAAGATCTTAACATTGAACAAGCGCGCTCCGGCAGGGAAGCATCAGTTCCCATTTCCCTCCCGCGGCCCCCGCCCCTTCCCTCTTCCTCTTCTTCCTCCTCCTCCTTCACCTCCTCCTCTTCTTACTTCTTTTTCTCCTTCTACTTCTCCTCCTCTTTCTTCTTTCTTCTCTTCTTTTTCTTCTTCTTCCTCCTCCTCCCACTCCTCCCCCACCCCTGTCCCATTGATGTGTTATTATTGGGGGGGCTGGAGCAGTAAAAAAAGAAGAAGGAAAAAAAGAGCTGGGCTCGGCTGGGAGACGTTGAGCGCGGGGCTGACGGGCATTGGCGGCGATGGAAGAACTTACGGCGTTCGTCTCGAAGTCTTTTGACCAGAAAGTGAAGGAGAAGAAGGAGGCTATCACGTACCGGGAGGTGCTGGAGAGCGGACCGCTGCGCGGGGCCAAGGAGCCGACCGGCTGCGCGGAGCCGGGCCGTGACGACCGCAGCAGTCCCGCAGTCCGGGCGGCCGGCGGAGGCGGCGGCGGCGGAGGAGGCGGAGGCGGAGGTGGAGGAGGTGGAGGAGGTGCAGGAGGAGGAGGAGCGGGCGGAGGAGCTGGAGGAGCGCGCTCTCCCGTCCGGGAGCTGGACATGGGCGCCGCCGAGAGAAGCAGGGAGCCGGGCAGCCCGCGGCTCACCGAGGGTAACGGCCTGACCCCCGGCCGCGGTTCCCCTTCCCGCCTTCCTGACTCCTTTCGGGCGGGAGAGGACACCAAGGCCCAGCGGGGAGGGGGGCGGGACGCGGAGAGGGCTCTTGGACCCCAGCTTTGGAAGCTGGAGTGAGGATGGAGGGGTGGGAGTCCGATGGTGTGCACGGTCGTGGGTGGGGTCCGAATGTGTGTGCGGGGAGGGGGGGGCGTGTGGGGTTTGCGCGCGCCCTTCTCAGATGCTCCCGCTACTCCCATTCCACCGAAACGCATTTTCACCAACGGGAGGATGGGCCCGCAGCCCAGACGGCCCGCAGGCGGATGGGGAAGTTCGCTGGGCCGGGCTGCGAAAGAGGGTGCTGGCACTAGCTGGGCCAGGCGGCGGGATTACAGTTAGCATCTAGCGCCGAGTTTGCGGGAGCCCCTTTCCTAGGCCCGAGAAAAAAAAGAAAAAGAGAGAAAGGGGACAGAGATACAGAGACAGAGAGATTGATTGGGATTTCACCCTGGAGTCGCCCCGGATTTCGTGCCGCCGCTAACTCCGCGAAGACCCTGGCTGCCTGGAATTTAGGGCCCCAAACTTCCCATTTTCTTAGAGCTGTGAAGGTAGAATGAGACCAAGGCAGGCTAAGGTTCAGGCTGTGACCTGTTTCTTTCGGGAGATGCGTTAGGCTCCTTTTTTGTTTGTTTGTTTGTTTTTCGAAATTTTACTGCGTCGCATCATCCAGTACTCTGATTTTGTGGTGGGATAATCCTTTGGTGCCAGGAAAGTGTTAGGAAAAGCCTTTTTCTAAACGGTGGAGCGTCCTGTACCAATTCAAAGGAGTTCAACAATAAAATTAATTTGGCACTTGGTGCCTGCAGTAACTGGTGTGCTGCCATATTTTTCCAATTAAGGAAATATGTGGCATGCTTAGAATCACATATTTAAGCAAGCAATTAAGTCGTTTATAACAGTCTGTTCTTGTTTAGGCCAATAAGTGGAAATTTGGGGGCAAAATAGGGATTATATTAAGTCTGTTAATCAACTGTAAATGTGGACATCTTTCTCTTTGAAGCCCCAAAAGTTTGAGAGGCTTCCACTGTGGATGGCATGAAATAAACAAAGCCAAAGACAGAATCTGAAAGATGTGTTTTCATATTTAAATTTCATTGCAATATCTGTGGAAATATTTTCCTATTAACTTGGCTTCAGTTTGTGCTATAATGTATCCACTTCTTCCCTAAGGAAGGACAAACGTCCACAACACAAACTTTGAGAAGTAGATATGCGGGAAACACTTAAGATCACGGTAACTAGAATGCCAAGCTGGGCTGAGTTCTAGAGGTTCTTCTCCCAGACGGGGTACCAAGTACTCCTAAATTTGGAAAGTGGTAGCATAACTGTCAGGCGGTCCAGTGCACCCTCCGGGGCCTGAGTCCCCAGCTCGAGGCCCTGGGTACACCAGCAGGCACCCCCCACGAAGTTAGGGTCTGAACCGTGGGCAAACGAAGTCCTGGGATTGTTGATTTCCAAGCTCAGGGCAAATATTAATTTGTCTGCAGGCCGGCTCTTCTGGAAATGATTTTTAACACCCATGCTGATCGGGATTCTGGGCTGGGAAGAACTGCAAACAGCCTCGATTATCCAAACTCAGCTTTTGCACCTTAAAAACCCAAGTCTCCAACTCAGGCGCAGAGGTTGAAGGTTCCAGAGGGCAGCTTATGTTGATCCTGGCTCCCCTGATCACGGTCCCTTGGCCTAAATATATATATATATCTCCACATCCCTCTAGTGTCCCTGTATGCTCACACTCGTGGAGCTCCTGTTTTTAAAGGGAGGAGAAGGAAGGACAGGAAAGTGGCAACGGATGTGTGCAAACCTAGAGCAGAAAAAATGCATATTTTATTAAACATCCGAGCTGCTGGATGCATGAAAAGGCTTTGAGCAACCAATAGAAACCGAGGATCCCGAATGTTCCGCTTGAACCTGTTGATCTCTGTGGGTTTAAGCGTTCAGGGTCGCGTCTGCCTTTCCAATGGGGAGGGAGAAAGGAGCGAAAGAGACAGCGGTCTGTTTCGCTGGCTCCCCGAAGCTGGTTTTCCACCTCTGGCCTTCCGGCCGGGTGTGGGCAGCGAGCCCTTCAGGCCGCCAACATGGCGTGGGCGCCTCTGCTCAGGCAACTGGGATTCGGCAGGGGGGACAGGGACTGCCTGACTGTCCGTGGGCCGTCCGCGGGATTTGGTCCAAGCCCTGGGTCCGCAGAGAGCGCCCGGGAAAGTGGCTCCCGCCATGCGGCCCCGGGGTCTTGTCCTCCGGCTGTGATCCTTCAGCCCAATTGTTCCCAAATTAGACCAGCAAGTTTGAGAGAGACAAGAGAGCCGGCGGCGGCCACTGCTGGCCTGACAACGGCCCAGCACTCTGGGAATGGCCGGTGTAAGAGGCCAGTCCGTGGCCTCGCTGCGCTCTCCTGCCAGCATCTCGTTCTGTGACCCGCCCGGTGCGGCTCTTTTGGTTTTTGTGCGCGAGTGGGAGAGAGTGAATGCAAGAGAGGGTTAGTGGAATTGATTTGGTGTTCTCGGGGGAGGGCAGGGGACTGTGGGCTGAATAGTGAGGAGGTGAGCTGAGGCCACAGTTGCAAAAGGGATGCGTGGGTGAATGCCCACCTTGCCCGCGGGCGGCCGCCCAGAGTTGATCTTTTCGCGTCTCCAGGATCCTCTTCCTCGCAGCCGGGTGAGGAACTGGACAGGAACTCCGGGAGGGGGCAGGATCCTCCATCCTTCTGGAGACAGATCTGGTAATGGCATTTGCTGTGTTGTTTTTGTCTCTGTGTGTGTGTGTGTGTGTTGCTGTGTGCGCGCGTGGACGTACGTGTGCGGTCCTGTTCGTGGTGCCCCCTCCAGTGTCCCCGGAGCCGAAGGATCGCAAAGAGGATGCGAAAGGGATGGAGGACGAAGGCCAGACCAAAATCAAGCAGAGGCGAAGTCGGACCAATTTCACCCTGGAACAACTCAACGAGCTGGAGAGGCTTTTTGACGAGACTCACTACCCGGACGCCTTTATGCGTGAAGAACTGAGCCAACGGCTGGGGCTGTCCGAGGCCCGAGTGCAGGTACCCGCCTGTGAGGAGGTCGCGGGGAGCAGAGGAGGGGCATGCCTGGGGTACACACGACGAGGGTGTGGGTCCAAATGTCTGGAGTGAGGTGAGAAGGGAAGCGACGTCTCTGCTAGAGGTCTTATTTTCCAAAGTAGATCTTGGTCTTAAAGCCTTCCCGTGCTCCCCCCACCGCCCCGCCTCATCCCAACATATGTTCCCAGCAGAAGAAAGCTGTGCTGGGCTTGCTCCCAGAGTTTCTATAAACCACACCCCCGACCCTCGCCTCTCGATGCCTTTAATGTGGTTTAATCCTAATGGGCCTACTTTTATAAGCCTTAAAAAAATCCCACAGAAAACGTTTTATCTTCTGGATGCCTTAAAAGTTACAACGAATATTTTGTTCGGCGGAGTTGGGTTTCCTTGAGGGTCTGCTCTGGGATCTAGGTTTGCCAAGCGGATATGCCAATTAGGTTTATAGATGTACAGACTATAAAGAAAATTAGCAACTGTTAAGTGCACAAATTTACAGTCTGCCGTTAGCGGTTGATCTCAAACTGTGTGTGAAATAGCAGAGAAATAAATGCATTTGGTCACTCTTTGTTCTCTCACTTAACCAGGGAAGTGAACCTGAACCTACAGAAACTTGATTTTAAAACAATCCACATATCTTAATATTGACATTTCCAAAATCTGACCCCAGCAAGTGCCACACTAAATGGAGTTAGCATTGGAACAGATTTTCTTTACCGGTTGTGGCGGTGAATGTAATGGGAAAAGTAGGCTTCAGGAGCGCTTAAGGGGAAAAAAATTACATACATACATGCATACATATCGTTTTAGTTTTATGGAAAACGAATTTAAATGTTTCAGGTTGTATTTCCACTCAAATAATAAAATAGGAGAAAATGATAGTCATTATTTGTTTGAACACATGGAGCAGTTTTAGGCCTGAACATCTGCAGCTGTTACAAAGTATCACTGTAACAGATACTCCCTAGGTCTCTGGGCTAGAGACCACCATCTGCAGCGAACTATGCAATTCTTATGGGGCTTCCCCGCATCTTGTAATAGGATCAGGACAAAAACAGAGCAGTCACTTTAAAGGGGAAAAGTAATAATAGGCTGCCTTGGTCATCACAGCATCAACAGCAGAGCCTTCCTTTTTAAGCCTCTCCTACTTTGCTCTGCGCACTGAGATCTCTAGAGGCTTAGCAACCCCTTAAAGACATGATGATAATTATTACAGTTGTGAGCATTAGTGTATCAGCTCCAACTCTTCTAGGGGAAAAAAGAGGCAAAAGCCTCAGGCCATGTGAGGTACACAAAGGATGCAACCCTGGCATGAAATCTACCCTTCTACTACACTAAATGGCAGGGGAATTTTTGAAGATTTCCATTGACTGTGACACTTGCTTTCAAAAACAAGAAGAAAGCTCTGAAGCAATATTTTACTTTCATGTTTTTAACATTAATTTATGAATCAGTCAATATGCTGTGTTATTGGAACATAATGCTATATTATTGGAGTATAAAAGCAAGCTTTATTTGAATTTCTTAAAATCTGCCATACTGCCTCTAAAAGTTGGCAAGTTTATCTAAGAAGGTAATATCTGGGAGAAGATAGTATCCAGCAGTTACTTGATTCATACCCCACTCCCATTTCACAGAATGTTCTTCTTTTTTTCTCATAATAAGTGAACTTCATTGCTGGTATTTATTTTTTCATACTTTATTTAAATTTTGATCTATCTTCCGGACACTTCTCTACTACCCTAACTGTACTCAGTGGCTTTTTCTATAGAAGCAAATTAGATTATCATGATAATGGCACAATTATTCTGCTACCATGTTACACTCTGCTGCACAGAGGAACAGAGAAATTCTAAACTTCTTTGTAGTGAGGCTTTTATGACACTAATTACCTCTTCCCCCACTCTTATCCCCCCCACCCCCAGGAAAAAAAAAACAAAAAACAGTCACTATTTGCTTTGGTGTTTGGTTTTTCTTGAAGATGAAACTAATTAATATTACAGGCTATTAATGAGCATTTTCTTCTCAGGTCTTACTGGGCAAACATCTAAACCCATTATCACTTTAGTATCAGGTATCAGGGCGAGTTTTAAGCCTTGGGGATTCTAACTGTGGAAACATGAAACCAGGACTACAGTAATTTATCAAGAAACAACTTATCTCGCAAAAGTATATGAAATCTTTCTATTTATGTCATTTATTTATGTTTTTAACTTTGGAAATTAAGATTCTTGTATATAATTCAAAGATTGCTTGCTATATCTCCCAATCCTTGCCTATAACATTACTCTGAGTCATAACATCTAGGTTTTATTTTTTCCTCCACTTTGTAGGTTTGGTTTCAAAATCGAAGAGCTAAATGTAGAAAACAAGAGAATCAACTGCATAAAGGTATGCTTCTCAGACAAAGAACATTTGATACTCTAAGTAAAAAGAGTATTAGGGGATGTTGTTATTATGAAGACAGAAAAGAACCTTGTCAAAGATAACTATGGTCCTTATTTAAAAATCTGCTCCGAAGGCAGTTAATGAGAGTCCTAAAGTTTGGGAGTAAATTACATTGCTTTTCATTTTAGCAGCAGTTTAGGAAGATAAATGTACAATTCCAAAGGAAGTAGTTCTATCTTGGTTCCATTTGGAACCTTGGAAAACAATGCTGGACATGTTAATCTCACTTTATTGTGTTTTGTTCCCCCATTTTTTGCAGGCGTCCTCATAGGGGCTGCCAGCCAATTTGAAGCTTGTAGAGTAGCACCGTACGTCAATGTAGGTGCTTTAAGGATGCCATTTCAGCAGGCAAGTACAGCCCAGTTTCAACCTGTTTTTAACTGTGAAAAGACCTGGCTATTTGCTTGAAATTGTTGAACATCCCCTGTCTCTGAGCCCCCATATAGGTGTCTATACAGGTAGAGGATAAATTTTCAGATGATATAGTGGGCCTACTCCCCTTTAAAAACCTATACAGTGTCAGGGGCCTACATGCGTAGTCCTTTCTCTCCTCATGGGAAACCCACAGAGGCCTGAGGGCAGCAATGGGTCCTTTAAAAATGAACTAAAGATTGCACTTGGGGAGAGGAAGGAAAAGCCTTCTGAGTAAGATTTTGTCAGATCCGGTACAGAGGTTAGTCCTAAGGTGTTTCTAAGGCAACTCTCTAAATATTTTTCTAGATGTTTTCTATCTCTTATTCACATTAAATGTCTCTGACCAAAGATAAACAAACAAACAAACAAATAAATAAATAAATACACTCCCAGCTCAGACTTGATTTTTTAAAGCTGCAAAGCTTCATATCTAGTAGAGAGGGAAGCACTGGTCTTCCCAGGGACACCTTGCGGCTGCAATCCATTTCTTAGCCATACAGAAACCTTTAAGACTATATTTTTAAAGTACAGCCTGCAGCAATGATTTAATCCTGGGAAATCCCAGTGCTCTGAACTCCCCATTCTCCAAGCCTAAGGGTGCAATCCTTTCCCAACCAGTGCCTGACCTTCCCCATGGCCAGGACCCCTGCTCCGTAGGACTGTGAAGTCATGAATTAACTCTGAGATGCCAGTGTCCTGGTCGGGGGAGACACCTGGCTGCACCTGTGTATTGAGGGTTAGTATTAGCTAACTCTTAGCTCTCCTGGCACCACTGGATTCTGGTATCCTGATGCTAGGCTTCTGAAGCAAGAGAGAATGACTGGAGAGAGAGGGGAATCTTAAAAGGAGACCCTCACTACTCAGAAGGTGATCTCCTAGTCTGCAGCATCAGCATCAGCTGGGAGATTGTTAGAAATGCAGAATCTCTGGCCCTACACTAGACCTTCTGAATCAGAATCCACATTTTAACAAGATCTCAAGGTAATTTTAATAGCAGTAAATGTTAGAAGTACTAACAATTGTGCCAGTTGTGATGAAGATGCAACAACTTCCCTAGGTGACATTTAAAAGTTTTGTAATTTGCTTAATGGTACTTCAGTGTTTTAGTAGCAGGGTAAAAGGTGTACGACAGCATCAAAAGAGGAGGGTAATGACCCTCATCCCGTCGTCTGTCCAATATACATTGTTATTTTCAGGAGGGTGATGTATTAGCACAATAGTAATGTCGCCTTCTGACAGACCCAGCTCCCGAGGGGGCGGCCACAATTCCTGCAGACGGGAGTCCCTGGGACTCAAGGGGATAGGCCACACTGAGCTAGTTGCAGAGACTCAGGGTCACTGGAATATCCCTGTGGCGCCCCAGATTCAGTAACAGACTGATAAGGTCAGCCAAATGCCCCTTTCCCGTCCCCTGCCCCAGCCTTACCCGAGCTAAGCTGGACGCCGTTAATGCTCTGTTTCTATTCTGTTGTCACCCTAGGATAGTCATTGCAACGTGACGCCCTTGTCCTTTCAGGTTCAGGCGCAGCTGCAGCTGGACAGCGCCGTGGCGCACGCGCACCACCACCTGCACCCGCACCTGGCCGCGCACGCGCCCTACATGATGTTCCCCGCGCCTCCCTTCGGACTGCCGCTCGCCACGCTGGCCGCGGACTCAGCTTCTGCCGCCTCCGTCGTGGCCGCCGCGGCTGCCGCCAAGACTACCAGCAAGAACTCCAGCATCGCGGATCTCAGACTGAAAGCCAAAAAGCACGCGGCCGCCCTGGGTCTGTGACGCCAACGCCAGCGCCAACGTCGCGCCTGCAGCGCGGCGCGCAGCCTGCACGCCCTCCGAGCCCCGCTGCTTCTCCGTTACCTGCTCCGGACCTCGGGAGCCGAGCCTCTTTCCGCCCGCTGATTGCCCCTTGCCCCATTCCGCATCCCGGACTCGGAGGGCGTGACCTGGGATCCCAAGAAGGGCACCAGCTCCGTGGCTTCTGACCATTCACCTACCCAAGGGCCCAGAATTTGGCTTTGTAGGGCTGGGTTTGGGAGGTCTGGAGAGAGACTGGACAAGGGAGTGCTGGGACAGCGGAGTGTGTAGCTCACGGCAGAACTGCGACGATGGACTCTTGCGTAGAAATAAAAATCCTGTTAATAAAAAATGAGGGGAAAAAAAGTAGAAAAGACAAACCAGAGATAAACAGAGAAAGGGAACTTATTGCTATTCGTCAGAAGCTGAAATCGGAGAGAGAACCAAGGAACAAAAAAAAAAATTTTGAAGTATTTTGTACATTAAATAATATGGAAAAAGAACCTGGACGAATCTCGAGAGAATTGGGGCGGCGGTGGGGGGGGGGAGTTACCAACTTAAAGTGTATGTTTTTTAAAATGGGCTAAGAAGGCAAAACAGAAGGAAGAGGTATACTTATTTAAAGAATTAAGATGAAAAAAATGTACGCAGCTGGGAAGTTCACAGGTTTTGAAACTGACCTTTTTCTGCGAAGTTCACTTTAATACAAGAAATTTGATAAGAGAGGCGGGCCTCCTTTTACGTTGAATCAGGTGCTTTGAGTTAAAAACCACCAGTATGGAAGAGCAAGAAGAGGGAAGACAGTATAAAAACGAGGAGAGAAAAAATATTAATACAAAAATGATACCACAGACGATGATTTCTCTGAGAAAATTATTATGGCAGAACTGTCCAGACTGCTGACAGTAAATTCCGGTTTGCATGTTACTTGTATTCCATTGATGGTGTCTCCCCCCTCCCCCGCTTTACTTACATGCACTTAACTCCATTTTCATTTTCAGTATAAAAACAATACCCAAAGCATCTGGAAATTGATATATATATATTTCTATCTATATTTATTTTTGTCCCGTCTTTAATGCTGGGGGACAAAAGAAAAAAGTCTGAAGGGCAAAAAAGTTACACTCTGATTGTCCCAAGACAACAGAGGCAGGTAGAAAATGTGAGAAAAGGAAAAAGAAAAGATAAATGGAACGGTGAAGGTACAGCGCCTCACGTGGTGCCTGATACATAGTGGGCGCTCAGTGTTAAGTCCCCTCTCCTCCCCCTTTTCTTGTATTCCCTCTTGCAGATTTCCTAAAGTCCTATTTGAGGACCGTGCTTTATTTCCCCCTCTCTGTCCCATCACACTCACTTTAAACAACACCCAGATAGATACAGGCACTAAGTTTGTGTAAAATATGTTGATAAACACGAACAAAGTTTATTTTGGCTATAACGTGTGAACTGATAGTTGACTTTCAACATTTGCATTTTATCTCACAAGGATGTATATTCAAGTAATATTTTTGTTTGTCTCAATTCATGTAGCTATTTAAACTGGGATACCCTGGACTAAGCAATCTGTATCCCAATTCTCTAAAAAAAGCCTCCTTACTTTTTGGGTTTTTTTTTTTTTTAATCCCTTATACAAGAACGAGGAAAAGCTCTTTTAGCTGAACTTTGGTATGCGGTTGAGCTTTGTAACTATTTGTTCTCCATGAAAACAAAATTATTTATATTTGCCATATTTTTTCTAGTGTATTAAGTTATTTTAAACAAAAGAAGATTCTGTTATTTCATGACGTGTTGTCGGTACAAAATATTTCGGTCTCACCTCTGTTAAACCTTTTAAATAAGTGCCAAGTTATTAATTGAAGACACTTTGCGATCAATTGAATCAAAATAGTATTGTTTCATTTGATGGGGTTCGCGTCATCTTTGTTCCTGTTACTATTAAACTATCCGGGATAGTCTTTCTTTCTTCCTTTTTGATGAATGTCTCTCTCTCTCTCTCTCTCTCTCTCTCTCTCTCTCTCTCTCTCTCT
>NW_020837945.1:106122733-106160233 GCF_003676395.1 Aethalodelphis obliquidens
CTCTCTCTCTCTCTCTCTCTCTCTCTCTCTCTCTCTCTCTCTCTCTCATTCTCTCTCTCTCTCTCTGTCTCTCTCTGTCTCTCTCTCTCTGTCTCTCTCTGTCTCTCTCTCTCTCTCTCTCTCTGTCTCTCTCTCTCGCTCTCTCTCTGTCTCTCTCTCTGTCTCTCTCTCTCGACTATACCAACTTGTAAAAGCGCTTGCCTCTTCTCCTATATGCGGCAATCAAGGGACCGGACCGTGAGAATGGTGGCTCTGTGGCTCTCGGAAGCCCAGAGAGAAAATGCCCCCCGCCCGCCCCATTTTATCCACCCAGCACAGAAACCGGATTGATTTTACACCAAATCAATAAAGGAACAGATAACATGTAGAATAACATAGAATAACCCCCTTCCCCAAGACGGACTCTGGTTCTTCATTCTGCTGCACTTTCGCCCTTGAAGTTCATTTGGGAAACATTTTGGGGAGGAAGAAAGCGTGATCACGCGATGCGAAATCCACCTGGGTTAACTGTGGCAAGACAGAGACTTGGTTCCAGGTCGCCGACCCTCCCCGGAGTCGGTGGCGGTTTGGGAGTAAGATAAGAGCCGCGAAGCCCGGTGGGGGTGCCGGGGAGAGCGGGTCCCCCGCCTCCCATTTCAATTTAGCGCTTTGGCCCAAACAGATTTTTCGTTCGTTAAATTTAGGGAAAGGTAGAAGCTAGGATCGTGTTTAGGAAAAGCCGGGTCTTAGCCATCCTCCGGAGACCGAGGAGCCCCTCCCTCCCTCCCTCCTCCTCCCGTCCCCTCTCCCGGAAGAAATACTGCCTACTAAGCCCGAAGGCTCTGTCTGTTTGCGGGTAGGTACAGACCGTAAAGACCCGGGACAGAACCTGACCTTCCCTTCCCTTCCCTCTCGGACTCTTGGGATAGGGGACACCCTCCGCCAAAATTGAGGTGTCCCGAGTGTCCCCTGGGGCCCCCTAGGGGGCGGAGGATGCGTAGAGGAGACCCTCCTTGCGACAAAGCCCCGTATCCTCGGGCCTTGCTCTCTCCTCCCCAACCCGGCCCTCTCCCGGGTTGAGCTCGCACTCAAAGCTGTTCCTCCGCGTAGACGTGGGTGATATGTTTATTTTCATCTTTTAGTCTTCAAAGACCACAGAACAGGACTTGGGCCGTATTCAGAGCTCAGGCCTTGCGGGTCTTCTACTTGACAAGCGTCCCTAGTTTTCATAATAAACATCTGCTTGGGGGCGGGGTGCGCTTTGAAGCCGCCGCGCCGCGCCTCCTGCCTGGGCCGGTGGCCTCCGGCTGGCTCCCGTCGGCGCCGGGGTCCTGGGTCCGAACGTGCAGGCTCCAAGCCCCAACCCTAATCCAGCCCCCGGCGCAGACTCGGACGTTTCCCTGGACACCCCGAGGGAGGTCGCAGGTCACGGGAGAACTTGGGGCCGGGGGTTGGCAGTTCCGTCCGGGGCCCAGCCAAGGGCGCGACCGACGCGGAGCCCAGCCTGTCCCCGCAGCTGAGCTCAGGGAGCCTGAGGTCAAAGGAGGCGTTGCGTCCGGGCCGAGGCCGGCCGGGCGCCAGGCACCAGCGAAGGCGCGCGGCAGCGCGGCCTACGTCGGCTGGAACGTTACCGGCCGCCGGAGCCGGCTGGGCTGGGCGCGGAGCCCGCGGGGATGGGGTCCTGGCGGGAGCGCGGATGGCAGAGGAGCCCGCGGACGCAGCCCGGCAGGGCGAGAAGAAGGAAGGCCAGTTTCTCAGCCCCGTCGGCCGTACCTGAGCCAGGCGCGGTCGGTGAGACCGGCGTCAGGGCCGCCCGCGGCGTCCTCGCCTCCTCCCCAGTCCGCTCTCCCGAGACTCAGCGAGGACCAAGGCCGCCTTTCCTTTCCCATCGGGCCGGTCCCTCGGGGGGTCCAACCTCCCAGAGGCGCCCGAGCAGAGCCCGCTTTCCCGGAGTGCCACGGCCACCCGGGCAGGCGCTTGGGTGTGTGAACAAGAGATTCCAAAACCCGAGTTTCCAGAGCCACTCTGAGAAGTGGTCAGAGGAAAGCTTCACTTTAGATTCAAATATGCCCCAACATGCATGTTGTTTTAGTCCAAACTCAATAATCGCAATAAATAATTAAAATTTCCCCCAGTTGTTCCCCCAAATCTTTCAGGGTGTGCAAAGCCTTCCCAAGCTATAAAATCCCTGGGGAAAACTGAATTAAAAGAGCTTACTCAAAACATCATTAGTGTTAAAGACCCTATCATGCAGGAGGCCCATTGAGATCGGAGGCCTTAGCTTGAAGCTGAACTGATAAATATCTATTTTGAGTTTTCCCCCAGATTTGTAACTTTTTAGATCCTCAGATGGTAATACTTTAGCATAATGCAATGCTCAAATTTCGGAACTATTTTGATTTCTGAAAAATGCCTTTTTGGCTTCAGTGACATGGGATCCTGTTATTTTTTCACAAATCAGTTTACATCATAAATTGCAAACATTTGCAATAAGATCTCAAGATTGTTTATTTTATGTAACCTCAAGCACTTGACTATGTTAAACACCAGTACAGAAAGTCTGTGAAATCAGTTTAATGTGTGTGAGGGAATTAAAGGATCACTCCTTTTCATCACACAAAAAAAGCATTTAAGATTGTTTTGATTGTCAGTCTCCCAACTTTTAAACAGTCTTACAATTGACTATTAATTTTAGAGTCATTCCGTGCAAAAATAATTACTAAAGTTATATCCTGCTTCAATTAAATGTTTCTGGGCAGAAGAAAATGGTATTCTACATTGGGAAATGGGTGATTGTTTTCACTGTTATATTATTTTAAATTATTTTAGTTTAAATGTAAATAAAGTCTGCTAATTCCAAGGGGGGAAAAAGGCCTGCAATGGTTTCTTAACATGCTGTTAGAACAGTTAGTCAAAGTGCATTAAAGGAATGTCACAGAACCAGAAATAATAAATATGTCATTCTAATGAGAGCGTTAACTTATGGATAATTTATTCAAGGTAGTTTTTACATTTCACATGGAATCTCTTATTATGACCTGCCTGAGTACTGTGATGCTTGTTCTTCAAAATCTAATTTATATAGGCTTGAGATATACATAATTCATAGCTCCTGTTGATATATGTATACACACCATGAATTTTAAACCTTTACAATATGCTTGCATGTTTACTAGCATGTTTTCAAGACGACTGGAATAAAAACATAAAAAGTGTTAAACATTTTATTGAAAGCATGTGTGAAGAAAAAGTAGTTGAAAATTAACAGTTAAAAAGGATTAGATAATTTTCAAGCTCAGATACAGAGTGAACACTGAAATATTTCAGACAGGGAACATTCTTGTATAAGAAATATGAAAATCTCCAAGAAAGACTTACAGATGTGAGCTTATAACACTTCTGATACCTAGGTAATCCTTTCATGTCTCTAATTCACAAAACAAAATATCCTCAAGTCTTGGGGGTATTTTGTTTTGGGTATTTTATGTGTCAATCAAGGTAACCATCGCATATGCCTTCAGTACAGGAAAATTTAGTATAGTACTTACGTGGAGTTCTATTGGCATGAAGAAAGGTTTTAGAATATAATCAAATAAATCACATAGGAAGGAGTAAACACACCTTTTTCCCCCTTGTTGAACAAAGGCTCACATGTCCTGAATAAAGATCTTTGTAGATTCTTATTCAGGCAGAACAGAGCAGAGTAAGTTAAGGGCATGGACTCTGGAGCCAGACTTCCTGGATTCAAACCTCACTGCTGCCATTTACCAGTCCTGTGATTTTGGATTAGTTCATCTCTCTGTGCCTCAGTTTCTTCATCTGTAAAATGCAGATAAAAACAGCATCTATTTTGTGGGGATGCTAGGAGGATTAAATAAATTAATATTTGTAAAGCCCTAAGAACAGTGGCTTGCACTTATGTATACTACCACTATATGATATTTATTTTAATGCAAAGGCCAATAGGCATTAGTCCTTATAATAAAAACCTTAGAAGAAGAAAATAACAAAGTATGCAAGACAGGGAATAACTACTTCTCTGTTGTGGGCTAGAGGAAAGCATTACTTACTAGTTTGTGATTCCAGCTAATTGCTTAGCCTCTGTGAGCCTCATCTGGACGATGTGGCAAATGTCACAGTGCAGTTAGGGGCTTATCTATAAGAGCAATTTAGAGAATGCACAGTGCCATATACATGACAGATGGTATTGTTACTCTGCCATGTGCGGCTAATAAGGTGAGATATCAAGCATGGCACTTGCCCTCAAGGGGCTTACCATCTTGGGGGAGATAGTTCATAAATACATATGATAGTGTTAGGGAGCATGTGCTAAATGCACTTGCTTAAAGGCGTTCAGACACATTATATGCGTCTGAGTGGCCATACAACACATGTGAGGCCTGTTACCCTCTTTTTGGAAACTGAACCTTCCTTAGAAATGAGTAGCCTTATAAAGAAATGGTGGAGCGACACCCAGAGGTTAAGAAGCACACTTTGTTGGAATAAATGCATACCATATGTTGCCGTGGTTTGTGTTCCACAGGACCATCTGCGCTTTCTTTGGCTGGCCAAGTTTGTAGAGCGTTAGCAGTGAAATGCTAAAAGACACAAGGGCTGCTGACCAACGATCTTTAATAGCAGTTTGAAAACACATATAATACAAAAGAAGAAATGTTTGATTACTATTGTAAGGACATGTAAAATGAACAGTTGAGTCCTACTTACAGATATAATGAAGAGGGACTTCTTTCCAGTGGCTAAATTTAGATTTATTTATTTATTTAGATTTATGGCGAAGTCTTGGCTTATATTTCACATATCTATTAAGAACTCAGAACACTTTTTACACATCTTAATTTGAGAGTCAGTGTGATGTCACAGTATATGACTAATCTTTTTCTGAATACTAGCACTTTTATTTTTAATAACCAATAAGGATTTTGCTAGAGAGACAGCTACCTGTCACTAATAAAGTAGGTTGAGTATATGACTAATCTTTAGAGGCAGATTTTCCTGAATTCAAATCTCAACTATATCACCTATTAATTGGATGTGAAGTTTCAGGTAATTTCTTAGCTTCCTAGAGCCTGGGTCCTCTTAGTGTCCTGTAACACACACCTTGCAGGTTGTGGGGATCAAATAAGATAAGATGTGCAAAGTGGCTGGCATACAGTGTGTCCACAAATGCACTTCTCTTCTCTACTTTTATTATTTGTCTTTCAAATTATTGTTACATAGAGAGGGTCTTGAATTTACTTGTCTGTGTGACTAGAGACAGTGTTGTAAAATAGTAGGAGGTGGTGTGCATATTTATTTCACATCCTCAGTGTGAATATTGATTATGTGTGTGTATGCTGTGTGGCCTAGAGTTTGGAATAAAACTTTCTTCAGATCTTGCAAAGCTTTTTTTACATAGAATTTTTGAGGGACTATGACTTTAGAGCTGCTCCTTTGTATAGAATAGAAAGGATGCTCTCTTTCTTCCTGACTCAAGGTGTTCTTAATGCAGAGGTTACCCAGAGTCCCTGACCTTCAGCCCCCTATATTCCGTAACGTCAGCATACAACTTGAGACCTGGCATTAAGTCTCAAATCACGTTGATGTTATATTGATTCTCCTTCCGTTTGCTTATTTATTGAATACGTTTTTTTATGTTTCCGTGCTAAGGAAGAAGAAAATAAACTACCCTTAAAAACGATTAAAAAAGTCTATCAACCTATCCAAAATTTCAGTACTCAGGCTACATTGTGTTTTGTATTAGGTTTACTGGCATTAGTGGTTTAAAATGTAATTACCTATCTTGTGGGCAAATATATTTATTTACTGAAATTCTCACCTGTCAGCAGTTGTGTTTCTTTTAAGGTGTATATAGTTTCCATTAAAACTAAGTGTCACCTGATGCTCATTTAAAAGACTTGCGTACCCACCCTGGGGGAGTTTTAGTTCTAGACCTCCTTCCAAAACTTTTTAGAAAGGTGACATTAGGTAAAACTAGCCATCAAAAGAAGGTTTGGAAAGAGAGAGGCTGGTCCTCCAATTTGCTTTGGGAGTAATAAGGAAGTGTGGTAGACAGAATAAAGATACCTTCAAAGATATCCACTTTCTGATCCCTGCAACTTGTAAATAAGTTAGCTACTATGGCAAAGGGAATGAGATTGCAATGGAATTAAGGTTGCTAATCAGCTGACCTTAAAATAGAGAAATTATCCTGGACTACTCAGGTGGGCCCACTGTATTAAAAGGGTCTTTAAAAGTGGAAGAGGGAGGCAAAAGAGGAGACTCAGAGAGAGATGTGACTAAGAAAGAATGGTCAGAGAGATGCAACATTGCTGGCTTTGAAGATGGAGAAGCCAAAGAGTGCAGGTGGCCTCTAGAAGTTGGAAAAGGCAAGGAAAGGGATTTGTCCCAGAGCTTCCAGAAGGAATGTAGCCCTGCCAGCACCTAGATTTTAGCCCAGTAAAACCTGTGCTGGACTTCTAACCTATAGAATTGTGGGATAATCAATTTGTGTTGTTTTAAGCCACTACGTTTGTGGAAATGTGTTATAGCAACAACAGGAAGTCAATACAGGAAGTTTCTGAGCTGTTTTTATGTATAAGAGACTCTGGTCGTTTTTTAATGCCAGGGGACCTTTTGAGTCTGGTCCGTAGCAAGAGTTCTCCAAAACTCAGGGCTGGGATGCTTTGCTATACCCTAGAGTATGATCTTACTCAAGCATACAGATCTCCATATGCCATTCAGCAGAGTCCCCCACAAATCTCTTTTACTGTTATGAAATAAAGAAATAAAATAGAAATATTTCTTTCTATAAAAGAAATCTGCAAAATTGTGTATATTCCTTTTTGAAAAGTAAGCCAGCTATTAAAATTCTTGTCCTGTTTTATTATCCTTCTCCTTAATGTTCCAATTTCTTCTTTGTCATCTTCTGCTTATTATTGTTTACTTTTTAAAAAGCATTTAATGTAGGGGAAAGGACTGTTAGTTTCAAGCCCTGAAGTTCTTTGCTAATGCACTGAAAGGGGACAGCCAGAACAATTTGAGCTTGTCTGTCAAGTTGGTCAAGGTGGAGAGTAATGTGGTCTGGAGTTCCCAGAACCCATTGGACCTTTGACCTTTTCTGTTGAGACTATTGATCTAGGCTAATAGTTAGCACCGGTTGTGCTGTTGGAGTTTTGTGCCTGTGTATATGATTCCTCACTGAGTACAAATGAAGCTCCGACTAACTCAGAGGGTAACTGGTCCTTTTTTAGTTTTCCAAGATCAGGGAGACGAATTAGAATAGATGGGTCCTGACAGGCAGGGGGAGGATTCATTTCTGGAATGTTTGCAGTTGTATCAGCAACAAAGCAGTGGATCTGGGCACAGAGCTGATTCTATCTCTCATGCTGTTAACTCTGCTCTCCAGAGGGCTGAGCATGGAACCAGGTGGGGTTAGGAATTGCTGGATAACATTATAATTTCTAAGGTTAGTGGACCAGTGAGGTGGGTTTAGCCCGGTTCTACCTACTCTACCCCTGCCCTCAGTCCCCACCACCCTCAAATTTATCATCCCACCTAATAGGGTGCAGAATGAGATAGACAGTAGGTCAGTGGCCTGAATACATGAAGAAGCTTGGTTATGCTCTTTGGCTGACTGAAATGTAGGCTACAGAACAGGTGAGAAAATTTTCCCCAATACTCTCAATTCCTATGACCCTCTCCTTACCAGCTCTTCACAATTCAAGGGAGTTCTCTTTTTCTACCTATTCTATGAGAAGCACTCATGTTTTCATCTTGAGCAACTTCCCCACCTCTTCCAGCTCCTTCTTCTGTCCTCTTCCTCTCTTCCAAGCCTCGTTGTACATAACTCATTTATTCATTCACTCAACAGATATTTATTAAATTCCTACCATGTACTTTGGATGCTTTTCCCCTTTCTACTTTAACCTGTCAGACTTTCCTGCTTTCTCCTTGGAGTTTGACATTGTTGGAGGCAGTGGTGGTTGAAAGAGAGGCAAGGGTAGGGTTGCCATGGGGATGGGGATGGGAGGCAGGCAAGTTGTAAGTGCAGAAAGACTAAAGAAAAGAAGATGAATAAGTGGGCTAAACTTAAGAGACTCACTCACCAAACTCTGTGATGTCCACATATTATATGCTGCAACAGATACTTAATAAAGAATAATCCCAGGAATGATTTGGGATGCTTCTGTTTGTTTCACAGAAGATATTCATTTGTCACATCCCAGTACAACTTTTTAAAATATAGAACTAAATCATTCCTTAAACATTCTTTTAAATCTTAAAGAGAGAAGCCTAATCATAGTAAATTAAGTTCAAAGTATTCAATAAACATTTGACCATCTACGTAGGCCTGACACTGATGGTCAATAGGGGACAAGGAGGAAGATAAAGACGATCAAGGGGAGGTGGACCGTCTTGGAAATATCTGTAGAGCTTGGAAGAGGGAAGTATGCTTTTGCACTGGGAAGTGGGTAGTAGCTAATGTGGGGATATCTCCTCTTGGGGTGTGTATTCAGGAAATGAGACCTAATTTAATTCTTGAAAAAGACAAATAGGGCTTCCCTGGTGGCGCAGTGGTTGAGAGTCCACCTGCCGATGCAGGGGACACGGGTTCGTGCCTCTGTCTGGGCAGATCCCACATGCTGCGGAGTGGCTAGGCCTGTGAGCCATGGCCACTGAACCTGCGTGTCCGGAGCCTGTGCTCTGCAACGGGAGAGGCCACAACAGTGAGAGGCCCGCGTACCGCAAAAAAAAAAAAAAAAAAAAGACAAATAATACTCAGCAGTACTCAGATTTTCTTTCCTAAGTTATATCTTAGTACTAATAATTATATAATGTGTATTAGGAAAAATTTTGAACTTCTTTAATTTATTCACAGCTTTTCTTCACCTTTTCTTTTCCTCCTCCTGCTTTGGCTTTCTTATATAGTTTATGTAAATCTTTTACAAATGCCTTTGAAATATATTCAAATCTAAACATTTTCTGTTCCCATTTATCTCCTCTGAATTTTCACTTCTTAATATGTGTGATTACAAATAGCATGCCTTTACCTTCCTATGTTTACTTTTCATTCTTATCTGTTAATATTTACCCATATTGTTGAAGCCACTGTAATTCAATTGACTGCTGTGTATAGTCTAATGAGTGCATGTACCAACTTATGCATCTATTCTCACACTGATGGACATTTGTGTTATTTTCAGGTTTATATAAAAGGCACTTAAAGCAATGAGGCTGGGTGTAATCACCAGAAACTAACTACAGAGAAAAGAATCTAGGACTGCACTCTGGAGCACTCCATCATTCAGAGGTTGGGGGGAAAGAGTGGAAATCAGTGAAAGGAGACCCAGAAGGAACTACCAACAAGGTAGGAAGAAAACCAAGAGAGCACAGTATCATGGAAGCCAAGTGAGAAAAGTGCATCAAGGAGGATGGAGTGAGGGCTGAGAATTGAACACTGAGAACTGACCATAGTCAGACCTTGGGTGACCTTGACAAGGCACTTTAGATGGAGTGGTGGAGGCCAAAGCCTGATGAAAATCCTTTAACTGCTCTCTGAGATTCTGGCCTCTCTTTCTTCAAATCCATCCTTCATATCACAACCCCTAATTATCTTCCTGAAAAGTCACAGGTCAGGTCATATGACTCCCTAGCTTATTTTTCTTCTGCTTGAAGAATTAAGTTCAAACTGTTCAGTATGACATTTAATCTTGACTTTTTCCTCTTTTTTTCCTATCTCTTCTTCTGAGGCTGCTCCACCATCTACCCTGTGCTCCCATTGGAGCTACCACCAGTTTCCGAATTTTGTACTGTTGTCAAACATCTGCTGCTGCTGGAATGCCCTTCCTCAGATCCCCTTTGTGCTCTTACAGAATTCTGAGCATGCTTCTACCAGAGTTTCATTACACTAGTGTAATTATTTATGTGATTGTCTCCTCCAACCAGTATGTGAGTGCCTTGAGGGCAAGAATCATTACTTAGTTTTTGTAGCCTCTGCAGAGTCAAAGAGTAGGGACAAACATAGAGCAGATTTTCATTAAGCGTTGGTGGAATAAATAAGCCTGTGAAAAAATATATGTATGGTATATTCTTTCAGATAATTTTAGTGGAAACATATCTTAGTTCTCTGAGGGTGGTTTTAATTTTTAGAACTAGCTAAAGGCTGTTTGGCATTAAGTCTGATGAAGAAGCTGGGAAATATAAGTTTTTATTACAAATGAAGTGTAGGAAAAAATTAAGCATGGCTGTTTTGTGATGACACATTTTCTTATATGGCTCATAAAGGGCATTAAAATTTACTGGCACTGATTTCTTAAGGCGATTTCACATATGAATTTCCAAAAATATTTTGAACGGTAACAGTATTCCTGGACTAAATATTTGGTTTCTCAGGGTGAATACTTCGAAGGACAAGATTTACTTGGATCTGTAAGTTCTGGTGTCTGTGTTAAAAAAAACAATATCATTCTTTTATAGTCACATCTTATTTTCTGGAGCGAATTTTTTTTTTTTTTTTTTTTTTTTTTGAGGTACGCGGGCCTCTCACTGTTGTGGCCTCTCCCATTGCGGAGCACAGGCTCCGGACGCACAGGCTCAGCGGCCATGGCTCACGGCCTAGCTGCTCCGCAGCATGTGGGATCTTCCCAGACCGGGGCATGAACCCGTGTCCCCTGCATCGGCAGGCGGACTCTCAACCACTGCGCCACTAGGGAAACCCTGGAGTAAATTTTTATAAGCTAAATTTAACATTATCTCCTGTGTGTTTAACTCTTTTCTTTGTAACTCTATTATTTTTAATTTTCTTTTGTAGGCATCATCTTTCAATGCAGCAGCATTTGAAACTTCTATTAAAATTGTTTATTTGAAAAAAAATTATTCATAAAACGATTAACTAAGACCAGATTTAACACCAATTCCAGTGGCTGATCTCTACCCCAAATGGATATGTGGCCATTTGTTATGATCTTTTGTTTACTGATTTTCAAGCAGTTTTCAATCTGTGTGACACTGATCAGATCCAAGCCAATTTGGACTAATTTCTCAAGTCACTTTTCATGAAGCAGTGCATCAAATGCTTTACCAAGTCCAAATGTGTAACATCTGCTCTCCTTTCCCTGATAATTTTACAGTTCTCTCAAGAAGTCAACTACTTTATCAACCATGGAATGTGTTTTATACGTCTCCATTATTATTGCCTATGATTCTGTCACCTTTTAGAATTTCATCTCTCACTTATTTGCCAAGTCTTGGTAAAATACTTATTAGTTAGGCATCTGATACAATTATTCTTTTAGTGGTAACACTTTGTGACTCTAGGTTCACTTGGATTAGATCTATATATAATCTTTTCAGTTATTACGATTTAAAAGAGGCATACAATAAAATCTGTGTTAGTCATTTTTGTTCATATCCTGGGAGAGATGTTATTCAGACTTGCTGATTGGTAGATGTTTTGAGATTTGAAGTATTCACTTACCTGCTCTTTGTTGTTAGCTCGGTTTTTTTCTAGGTGCATTTTATAGTTCCCCATCTTTACTATATGTTAAATGGACATTATGCTTGCAACAGCATGCCGTACAGAACAGTAAGATGTCTGTGCATGTACAGTAAGTTGACTCATGTAGCCTTTAGATACAAACTGAAGTTTTTGATGCTTCTGTCATCTCATTGATGTAGGTGAGCTGTGTTCAATAACATTTGCTTTCAAGGGCTTGGGGGTAATTGCTATGTACATAAACTGAGAAAAGTTTGCTTTATAATTAATTTTTCAAGCAAATTCAAGAAGATTCCATGTAAATAATGCATTTTTTATGAGTTAGGCCCTGAGGTCATTGTGTTTACTGATAGAGTTCAGTTAATTGAATAAATATGAAAATCCTGTATTTAGAGTACCCTTGCACTGGTTAAAATATAGTGTTACAGATATTTTATTAACTTTTACACGTAAGTTACTGAATTGACAAGCTGTATAAGAATATAATGAACATATTTGATACAGTCACATAAATTAAAACATTGGTTAGGATTTATCAAGAATTACTCGAGTATTAATTAACTGACAACTAGAACACTGTTTTTGACATCCTGAAATTTCCTTTGGTTAATCTTATATACACTATAGATTAGTCAGTTTCTCCCTCTTTATATAAAATATTTAGCTTTTGAAGTGTTTTGACATATGGTAAACTTCAATAAGAAGGCAGACTTTTTCAGTTTTGAGAAATGTAAATATATCATTCTGTAAGAAATTCCAAAATGTTGGCTATGGGACAATGGAAACCACATGTAGTTTTTCTCCGAATCTCAGTATACAAGTAACTGCTTTCAACACATCTTTTCTGTCTCCAGTTTTAATATTAACTACTTGATTAAATGTTAAACAGAGCAAAGGCCATTTTTGTCAGGTGTCACTAATATTCATATTGTTTCCAAAGGATGAAAACCCTTTAGTTTTGAGTATTTACCACCCTTCTGTGGTTCAGTGATAATTAACTGGTGTTGGAAATACCAACTGTTTATAATTTGAAATTCTAGAGTTGGGGATTCATTGGCTGAATAAAAGCTATGGTGTTTTGTTTTGCTTTTAATTATTAAATGGCAACTTTACATACTTTCTGTTAGATCCATAATTTCGAATATCAATTTTGGAAATAAATAGTGCATTTTCTAAAATCAAGGTTAGAATTTTTCACTTTCAATGTTACATTTATGGATATTATAAATGTTCGGTTCATTAAATTAAGACAATCCATCAATGACCATAGTATTTGTATTTCTATAAATAAAAGATATCACCAACATTTTAAATGTGGGTGGGAGGAATTCACATTTATATGGAACATGCTCTTTAAAGTTTAAATTTTAATTTCACCTGAAAGGTAAATCTGAATCTAAGAGGCTTTTTCTAAGGATAAACGATTTAAAGCTAGTAGGACATACTTTATAAATGAATGTGTATGCCTTGGAATCAATGATTCTAAGTCAAGAAATGGTATTATGACAGAGGTCAAACGGAGAGACGCAGAGATGAAATGTATTTAGGATTCGCTTTCTTTGTATAAATATTTAAAATGATGCATCAATATATACAAATGAAGAAGAGTGCATTATTCTTTGTGTATAAGTAAAATCAGAAATATGCATTTTGCTTTTATAAAAATATAGCAACTCTGTTTCTCAAGATGCCAATATACACATGCAAGTTTTTTTTTTCACATAAAAGTTTTTATAAAAGTCAATTTTCTGCAGAGTTCCAAGTTTCTCAGTTTATATGAATACATTTCTGTAACTCTGTTGTTATTTACAGATATTCATATGTTTAAAAATTTTTTCTATTTCTGCTAAATTTATGAATCATTTACATAAACATGGAAATACTACTAAATCAATACATTCCCTTGTAACATATGACTTTTATGTTTCTGGGATTTTAGAATTTTTCCCTCATTAATTTTGAGCTAAAGCGCATTGAAAAATGTATTATACAAGCATTGTGAACAGATGTATTCAAATGAGAAGGCTGAAACTAAGATAAGAATTTTCTGGTTTTTAAAAATAGAAAACAAGTGAAAACGTGTGTCACAAAAATGTTTGTATCTTTATAATATAAAATGTGAGTGATATCAAGATAAAATAATATATAAGTTTATGAATGTTTTTAAACTTCAGAGGATTCTTTCTAGACCCTGGATGAGCAAGGACTCTGTTCTAATTAGTTCACCAGGAAAATTCATCCATTGTTGGATTATTCTCAATCAAACTATTTTTTTAGGATTCAGACTAAATGTATCCTCTTTTTGACATTAGTCTATTACTGTTTATATCAATACTCTCATACAACGTGAGTAATTCGATTACTCTTCTGTTCTTATTGGTTTTAACTATTTATCCATGGGAAAAGGAGGGAGGGTAGGATTGTGTGAAATGAGGATGGTATTTTTGTGTTTTGACAGAGTAATTTGGAACTTTTTGCCTTTGTGCTTTTCACAGTATAGGTTTTGTCAAGATGTTAGCTCTAGTCACATCAATGAAGAAAGCAGCTTGTAAGTGATTGAAAATTTACTCTTACTAGGTATTTTGTAAGATGTATATTTGCTGCACAAGGCTAGGTGAGATTTGTGTTAGAAGACTCAAGGTGTTGATCAAATCTAAGAAATACATTTTCAAATAGAATATGCAAAATTAAAAAGGAATACATTTCAGGTTCCTTGTACCTTTAAAAAAATGGACCCACATGTGTTGTTATTGCTTACTGATTGTAGTACTGATATTCATATCATCAATTTGTTTTATATATTGCAAAATCTCTAGTTACTTGGTTTTAAACTAGTAACTTTTGAGAATAATTATTCTTTCTTGTCCTAGGTATCTGAATTGAGCTGGTTGAAATAAAGGAAAACAAAAATCTCTTCTTCTCTGTAGAGTTTTAATTTCTTTTATTATGTCTAGGTGGTTGTAAGTACAAAACTCTGTTTTCTGCAATACCCTCAGAGGGTAGGGACAGGAAAAATAAGGGAAGATTCATCGTCTTATGCACCCATTATAATTTAATGGTAATTAATCTTTGAGTGAAAGTATGACTGGAGCAAAATTTCTTAATTTGGAATTTAGGAGCCCCTGAGATGGGGTGGTGTCCTGTGGAGCTTCCCAGGACAAGGTGGAAGTCATGCTCCTTGATAGCCCATGCTCACCCTCGCTGACTTCTTCTCCTTAGGTAACCTACACAAGTACAAGAAACGAAGAGGCAAAGGGGCAGAGGCTGATGTATAAGAAAGAGAACCGCAAAACAATATGCAGAAAATTAGGGGAAACATTTGTAAAATGAACCTGCAGATATCCTGTTCATAAAGAACAGGTTGTGGTACTGTGCATGTTCACAGATTTAGTAAATAACGTTTGTTACTTTTGCATGTTGATTTCAAGTTTTTCTCCATTGTATGCATACTAAAATGGAGTAAATTTATAAAATCAAAGTGTTTTATTTCCATTTTAATCAAGTCCCTAGAGTTAAACGGTGTGAATTAGTCCCCAGTTACCTATTTTGCATACCTGTACTATTTCTATGTTCTACTAATATTGTCATGAATTAGAATATTGATTAGATTGTTTTAAATTTCTGAAAGAATTGAATACCTTTCTCATAGTCTTATATTCTAAAGCAAGTTTTTTTCTTGTTTTATTTTTATTTATTTATTTATATACAGCCGGTTCTTACTAGTCATCAATTTTATACACATCAGTGTATACATGTCAATCCCAATCGCCCAATTCATCACACCCACACCCCCACCTGCTGCTGCTTTCCCCCTTTGGTGTCCATACGTTTGTTCTCTACATCTGTGTCTCAATTTCTGCCCTGAAAACTGGTTCATCTGTACCAATTTTCTAGGTTCCACATACATGCGTTAATATACGACATTTGTTTTTCTCTTTCTGACTTACTTCACTCTGTATGACAGTCTCTAGATCCATCCATGTCTCAACAAATGACCCAAACTCGTTCCTTTCTGTTGCTGAGTAATATTCCATTTTATATATATATACCACATCTTCTTTATCCATTCGTCTGTCGATGGGCATTTAAGTTGATTCCATGACCTGGCTATTGTAAATAGTGCTGCAATGAACATTGGGGTGCATGTGTCTTTTTGAATTGTGGTTTTCTCTGGGTATATGCCCAGTAGTGGGATTGCTGGGTCATATAGTAATTCTATTTTTAGATTTTTAAGGAACATCCATACTGTTCTCCATAGTGGCTGTATCAGTTTACATTCCCACCAACAGTGCAGGAGGGTTCCCTTTTCTCCATACTCTCTCCAGCATTTGTTGTTTGTAGATTTTCTGATGAAGCCCACTCTAACTGGTGTGAGGTGATACCTCATTGTAGTTTTGATTTGCATTTCTCTAATAATTAGTGATGTTGAGCAGCTTTTCATGTGCTTCTTGGCCATCTGTATGTCTTCTTTGGAGAAATGTCTATGTAGGCCTTCTGCCCATTTTTGGATTGGGTTGCTTGTTTTTTTAATATCAAGCTGCATGAGGTGTTTATGTATTTTGGAGATTAATCCTTTGTCCATTGATTTGTTTGCAAATATTTTCTCCCATTATGATGGTTGTCTTTTCGTCTTGTTTATGGTTTCCTTTGCTGTGCAAAAGCTTTTAAGTTTCATTAGGTACCATTTGTATACTTTTGTTTTTATTTCCATTACTCTAGGAGGTGGATCAAAAAAGATCTTGCTGTGATTTATGTCAAAGAGTGTTCTTCTTATGTTTTTGTCTAAGAGTTGTATAGTGTCTGGTCTTACATTAAGGTCTCTAATCCATTTTGAGTTTAGTTTTGTGTATGGTGTTAGGGAGTGTTCTAATTTCATTCTTTTACATGTAGCTGTCCAGTTTTCCAAAACACCACTTATTGAAGAGACTGTCTTTTCTCCAGTGTATATCCTTGCCTCCTTTGTCATAGATTAGTTGACCATATGTGTGTGGGTTTATCTCTGGGCTCTCTGTCTTGTTCCATTGATCTATGTTTCTGTTTTTGTGCCAGTACCATATTGTCTCGATTACTGTAGCTTTGAAGTATAGTCTGAAGCCAGGGAGTCTGATTCCTCCCACTACGTTTTTTTCCCTCAAGACTGCTTTGGCTATTTGGAATTTTTTGTGTCTCCATACAAATTTTAAGATTCTTTGTTCTAGTTCTGTAAAAAATGCCATTGGTAATTTGATAGGGATTGCATTGAATCTGTAGATTGCTTTGGGTAGTATAGTCATTTTCACAATATTGATTCTTCCAATCCAAGAACATAGTATATCTCTCCATCTGTTGGTATCATCTTTAATTTTTCTGCATACAGGTCTTTTGTCTCCCTAGGTAAGTTTATTCCTAGGTATTTTATTCTTTTTGTTGCAATAGTAAATGGGAGTGTTCACTTAATTTCTCTTTCAGATTTTTCATCATTAGTGTATAGGAATGCAAGAGATTTCTGTTCATTAATTTTGTATCCTGCAATTTACCAAATTCATTGATTAGCTCTAGTAGTTTTCTCGTGGCATCTTTAGGGTTCTCTATGTATAGTATCATGTCATCTGCAAACAGTGACAGTTTTACTTCTTCTTTTCCAATTTGTATTCCTTTTATTTCTTTTTCTTCTCTGATTGCTGAGGCTAGGACTTCCAAAACTATGTTGAATAATAGTGGTGAGAGTGGATGTCCTTGTCTTGCTCCTGATCTTAGAGGAAATGCTTTCAGTTTTTCACCATTGAGAATAACGTTTGCTGTGGGTTTGTCGTATATGGCCTTTATTATGTTGAGGTAGGTTCCCTTTATGCCCACTTTCTGGAGAGTTCTTATCATAAATCGGTGTTGAATTTTGTCAAAAGCTTTCTCTGCATCTATTGAGATGATCATATGGTTTTTATTCTTCAATTTGTTAATATGGTGTATCACATTGATTGATTTGCATATATTGAAGAATCCTTGCATCCCTGGGATAAATCCCACTTGATCATGGTGTATGATCCTTTTAATGTGTTGTTGGATTCTGTTTGCTAGTATTCTGTTGAGGATTTTTGCATCTATATTTATCAGTGATATTGGTCTGTAATTTTCTTTTTTATAGTATCTTTGCCTGGTTTTGGTATCAGAGTGATGGTGGCCTCATAGAATGAGTTGGTGAGTGTTCCTTCCTCCGCAATTTTTTGGAGTTTGAGAAGAATGGGTGTTAGCTCTTCTCTAAATGTTTGATAGAATTCACCTGTGAAGCCATCTATTCCTGGACATTTGTTTGTAGAAGATTTTTAATCACAGTTTCAATTTCATTACTTGTGATTGGTCTGTTCATATTTTCTATTTCTTCCTGGTTCAGTCTTGGAAGGTTATACCTTTCTAAGAATTTGTCTATTTTTTCCAGATTGTCCGTTTTATTGGCATAGAGTTGCGTGTAGTAGTCTCTTAGGATGCTTTGTATTTCTGCGGTTTCTGTAGTAACTTCTCCTTTTTTATTTCTAATTCTATTGATTTGAGTCCTCTCTTTTTCTTGATGAATCTGGCTAATGGTTTATCAATTTTGTTTATCTTCTCAAAGAACCAGCTTTTAGTTTTATTGATCTTTGCTATTGTTTTCTTTGTTTCTATTTCATTTATTTCTGCTCTGATTTTATGATTCTTTCCTTCTGCTAACTTTGAGTTTTGTTTGTTCTTCTTTCTCTAGTTCCTTTAGGTGTAAGGTTAGATTATTTATTTGAGATTTTTTTTTTGTTTCTTGAAGTGGGCTTGTATAGGTATAAACTTCCCTCTTAGAACTAGTTTTCTTCATCCCATAGGTTTTGGATTGTTGTGTTTTCATTGCTATTTGTCTCTAGGTATTTTTTGATTTCCTCTTTGATTTCTTCAGTGATCTCTTGGTTATTTAGTAACGTAGTGTTTAACCTCCATGTGTTTGTGTTTTTTACGTTTATTCCCCTGTAATTGATTTCTAATCTCAAAACATTGTGGTCAGAAGAGATGCTTCATATGATTTCAATTTCCTTAAATTTACTGAGGTTTGATTTGTAACTCAAGATATGATCTATCCTGGAGAATGTTCCGTGCGCACTTGAGAAGAAAGTGTAATCTGCTGTTTTTGGATGGAATGTCCTATAATTAGCAATTAAATCTATCAGGTCTTTGTGTCATTTAAAGCCTGTGTTTCCTTATTTATTTTCATTTTGGTTGATCTGTCCATTGGTGTAAGTGAGGTGTTAAAGTTCCCCACTATTATTGTGTTACTGTCGATTTCCTCTTTTACAGCTGTTAGCAGTTGCATTATGTATTAAGGTGCTCCTATGTTGGGTGCATATATATTTATAATTGTTATATCTTCTTCTTGGATTGATCCCTTGATCTTTATGTAGTGTCCTTCCTTGTCTCTTGTAACATTCTTTATTTTAAAGTCAATTTTATCTGATATGAGTATCGCTACTCCAGCTTTCTTTTGATTTCCATTTGCATGGAATATCTTTTTCCATCCCATCACTTTCAGTCTGTATGTGTCCCTAGGTCTGAAGTGGGTCTCTTGTAGACAGCATATATATGGGTCTTGCTTTTGTATCCATTCAGCAAGCCTGTGTCTTTTGGTTGGAGCATTTAATCCATTCATATTTGAGATAATTATCGATATGTTTGTTCCTATGACCATTTTCTTAATTGTTTTGGGTTTGTTTTTGTAGGTCCTTTTCTTCTCTTGTGTTTCCCACTTAGAGAAGTTCCTTTAGCATTTGTTGTAGAGCTGGTTTGGTGGTGCTGAATTCTCTTAGCTTTTGCTTGTTTTTGATTTCTCCATCGAATCTGAATGAGATCCTTGCTGGGTAGAGTAATCTTGGTTGTAGGTCCTTCCCTTTCATCACTTTAAGTATATCATGCCACTCCCTTCTGGCTTGTATAGTTTCTGCTGACAAATCAGCTGTTAACCTTATGGGAGTTCCCTTGTATGTTATTTGTCGTTTTTCCCTTGCTGCTTTCAATAATTTTTCTTTGTCTTTAATTTTTGCGAATTTGATTACCATGTGTCTCGGTGTGTTTCTCCTACAGTTTATCCTGTATTGGACTCTCTGTGCTTCCTGGACTTGGGTGGCTATTTCCTTTCCCATGTTAGGGAAGTTTTCAACTATAAGCTCTTCAAATATTTTCTCTCGTCCTTTATCTCTCTCTTCTGCTTCTGGGACCCTTTAATGTGGATGTTGTTAAGTTTAATGTTGTCCCAGAGGTCTCTTAGGCTGTCTTCATTTATTTTTATTCTTTTTTCTTTATTCTGTTCTGCAGCAGTGAATTCCACCATTCTGTCCTCCAGGTCACTTATCCATTCTTCTGCCTCGTGTTTCTGCTGTTGATTCCTTCCAGTGTAGTTTTCATTTCAGTTATTGTATTGTTCATTTCTGTTTGTTTGTTCTTTAATTCTTCCAGGTCTGTGTGAAACATTTCTCGCATCTTCTCGATCTTTGCCTCCATTGTTTTTCCGAGGTCCTGGATCATCTTCACTATCATTTTTCTGAATTCTTTTTCTGGAAGATTGCCTATCTCCACTTCATTTAGTTGTTTTTCTGGGGTTTTATCTTGTTCCTTCATCTGGTACACAACCCTCTGCTTTTTCATCTTGGCTATCTTTCTGTGAATGTGGTTTTTGTTCCACAGGCTGCAGGATTGTAGTTCTTCTTGCTTCTGCTGTCTGTCCTCTGGTGGATGAGGGTATTTAAGAGGCTTGTGTAGGTTTCTTGATGGGAGGGACTGGTGGTGGGTAGAGCTGGGCATTGCTCTCCTGGGCAGAGCTCAGTAAAACTTTAATCCACTTGACTTCTGATGGGTGGGGCTGAGTTCCCTCCCTGGTGGTTGTTTGGGCTGAGGCAACCCAACACTGGAGCCTACCTGAGCTCTTTGGTGGGGCTAATGGCAGACTCTGGGAGGGCTCATGCCAAGGAGTAATCCCCAGAACTTCTGCTGCCAGTGTATCTGTCCCCATGGTGAGTCACAGCCACCTCCCGCCTCCACAGGAGACCCTCCAACACTAGCAGGTAGGTCTGGTTCAGTCTCCCCTGGGGTCACTGCTTCTTCCCCTGGGTCCCGATGCACACACTAATATGTGTGTGCCCTCCAAGAGTGGAGTCTCTGTTTCTCCCAGTCCTGTCAAAGTCCTGCAATCAAATCCCACTAGCCTTCAAAGTCTGATTCTCTAGGAATTCCTCCTCCCATTGCCGGACCCCCAGGTTGGGAAGCCTGACATCAGGCTCAGAACCTTCACTCCAGTGGGTGTATTCCTGTGGTATAAGTGTTCTCCAGTCTGTGAGTCACCCACCCAGCAGCTATGGGATTTGACTTTGCTGTGATTTCGTCCCTCCTACGGTCTCATTGTGGCTTCTCCCTTGTCTTTGGATGTGGGGTATCTTTTTTGGTGAGTTCCAGTGTCTTCCTGTCGCTGATTGTCCAGCAGCTAGTTGTGATTCTGGTGTTCTCACAAGAGGGAGTGAAAGCACATCTTTCTACTCTGCCATCTTGGTTCAGGCTCTAAAGCAACTTTTAAAACTTTAAAACTATTGAAATTAAATTAGTTTTCTTCAGATATTTGTTTCATTTAAAATGCACTGGAGATGACTATAGTCTATTCAGTTCTAGAAAACTTAGGAAGTGGTTCAAAAGGTAATTTCTTCGAAATGTATTGTTCATAATAAATCACTTCATTAATTGTAAACTTTTAAGTATCTCTCCAGTTTTCAACCTGTTTTTTGTTGTTATAAGTATACTTGACTTACAATATTATATTAGTTTCAGGTGTACAACATAGTGATTTGGTATTTTTATAGATTATGCACTATTCAGAATCATTATAGTATTATTAACTATATTCCCTGTGCTGTACATTACATCCCTGTGACTTATTTATTTTGTAACACATACTTATTTCCATTTGTAATTGAATTACACTTCTTTCATTGAATGATCAGCATGCAAGATACATGCAATGGTAGAGAAAGTGTTATATATACATGTATATCTATATAGGTGCATATGAAAACATGAAGTACAATTATTTGAAAGAAATTCAAATATATCAATTTCATTTATTGAACCTGCTCCTCACTTTATCATGTACAGGCATTTCCTAGGGCAATTAGAAAGGGTGAGAGCCCCACAGCCAAGGGTGGAGTGGGTCTCCATTATTAATCTGCAGAAATAGGAAATATCACAGAGCAGTAGCTTTACCCAGAGAGAGGAGAGTTTCCAGCCATTTAGGAGCCTGTGACTTGAGCTCAGATGGCTGCCCTATGGTCCTGACCAAATCAGTTGGCTCTTACTCATGTCTTGAAACTTAAACTTGGAATATTCACATACTTTACAGGAGTACAGTGGGAAATAAGTAACAGAGCTGTTGCATGGCATATATGAAGCACCCTCACTTCCAGAGGAGTTATGTAACATCCCTTTCTGGAGAGTTCTGAACATCAGCTACTTGGATTTTGGTGACCACTTATAAAACTCCTGAAAGGAGGGGACATTATTTAGGTGTCTCAGGTAACCCAGACATGACTTCTCTCTCTTTCTCTTTCTGTCTCTGTCCCCCTTCCTCCTTTCTCCCCACATCCCTTCCCTCATATATTTCATTCATAGCTCTTAAGGGAATTTCATTCTGGTGGCATAATTTTGAATAAAACTGTAGGTGAACAGTACAATGTTCTCCTTTTGACACTTGGTAAGCATTTTTTTAAATCTTCAAATAGGACTTCAATCCAAAAGTGTACAGTGTGGCTTTATTCAGAATACTAAAATGTCAGGACTGGAAGGGATCTCAGCAATCATGCAGTCTAGTATCTTCCATTTCTTAAGAAATGAAGATTTGCCCAAGACATATAGAAGCAGAGTATGTCCGAGTATACTCTGGACATTAACAATTGTAATTATCTTTTTCCTTATAAAAACAGCACATGTTCCTTGTAGAAAAACCCACTTATAATCTTATTATCCAGAGAAACCACTGTTAACATTTTAATATATATACATCTTTTCTCTTTTTTCTATACTTATATACATATATTTTTACCATATTGGAACCATGTAGTTCATATATGTAGTTTTAAAATAAAGATAACTTTAATAGCTTTCTAAAAATGAAAAAAATTCCTTGTAAAAAATTCTAACAGTACAGAAAATAAAAAGAAGAAAGTAAAAAAAATTCACTTGAAATCTTACTATCCAGAGATAATAACTGGTCAAAATATTAAAATAGTTATGAGATCTGATAAAAATTGGCTAGGTAATATATTTTGGGGGGTTACAGTAATTTTTTTTGAATTTTATTTTATTTTATTTTCTTATACAGCAGGTTCTTAAGAGTTATCTATTTTATACATATTAGTGTATATATGTCAATCCCAATCTCCCAGTTCATCCCACCACCACCTCCCCCACCCTGCTTTCTCCCCTTGGTGTCCATATGTTTGTTCTCTACATCTGTGTCTCTATTTCTGCCTTGCAAACCGGTTCATCTGTGCCATTTTTCTAGAGTCCACATATATGTGTTAATATAAGATATTTGTTTTTCTCTTTCTGACTTACTTCACTCTGTATGACAGTCTCTAGGTCCATCCATGTCTCTACAAATGACCCAATTTCATTCCTTTTTATGGCTGAGTAATATTCCATTATATATATGTACCACATCTTCTTTATCCATTCATCTGTCAATGGGCATTTAGGTTGCTTCCATGACCTGGCTATTGTAAATAGTGCTCCAATGAACTTTTGGGTGCATGTGACTTTTTGAATTATGGTTTCCTCTGGGTATATGCCCAGTAGTGGGATTTCTGGGTCATATGGTAATTATATTTTTAGTTTTTTAAGGATCTTCCATACTGGTCTCCATAGTAGCTGTATCAATTTACATTCCCACTAACAGTGCAAGAGGGTTCCCTTTTCTCCACACCCTCTCCAGCATTTATTGTTTGTTGATTTTTTGATGATGCCATTCTGACCAGTGTGAGGTGATACTTCATTGTAGTTTTGATTTGCATTTCTCTAATAATTAGTGATGTTGAGCAGTTTTTCATGTGCCTCTTGGCCATCTGTATGTCTTCTTTGGACAAATGTCTATTTAGGTCTTCTGCCCATTTTTTTTATTGGGTTGTTTGTTTTTTTAATATTGAGCTGCATGCGTTGTTCATATATTTTGAAGATTAATCCTTTGTCTGTTGATTCATTTGCAAATGTTTTCTCCCATTCTAAGGGTTGTCTTTTCATCTTGTTTATAGTTTCTTTTGCTGTGCAAAAGTTTTTAAGTTCCATTAGGTCCCATTTGTTTAGTTTTGTTTTTATTTCCATTACTCTAGGAGGTGGATCAAAAAAGATCTTGCTGGGCTTCCCTGGTGGCACAGTGGTTGAGAGTCCACTTGCCAGTGCAGGGGACACGGAGTTGTGCCCCAGTCCGGGAAGATCCCATGTGCCGTGGAGCAGCTGGGCCCGTGAGCCATGGCTGCTGAGCCTGCACATCCGGAGCCTGTGCTCTGCAACACAAGAGGCCACAACAGTGAGGGACCCGCATACCGCAAAAAAAAAAAAAAGATCTTGCTGTGATTGATATCAAAGAGTGTTTTTCCTCTAAGAGTTTTATAGTGTCTGGACTTACACTGAGGTCTTTAATCCATTTTGAGTTTATTTTTGTGTATGCTGTTAGAGAGTGTTCTAATTTCATTCTTTTACATGTAGCTGTCCAGTTTTCCCAGCACCAATTATTGAAGAGACTGTCTTTTCTCCATTGTATATCTTTGCCTCTTTTGTCATAGATTAGTTGACCATAGGTGCATGGGTTTATCTCTGAGCTTTCTTTCTTGTTCCATCGATCTATGTTTCTATTTTTGTGCCAGTACCATATTGTCTTGATTACTGTAGTTTTGTAGTATAGTCTGAAGCCAGGGAGTCTGATTCCTCCTGCTCCGTTTTTTTCCCTCAAGACTGCTTTGGCTATTCAGGATCTTTGGTGTCTCCATACAAATTTTAAGATTTTTTGTTTTAGTTCTTTAAAAAATGCCATTGGTAATTTGATAGGGATTGCATTGAATCTGTAGATTGCTTTGGGTAGTATAGTCGTTTTCACAATATTGATTCTTCCAGTCCAAGAACATGGTATATCTCTCCATCTGTTGGTATCATCTTTAATTTCTTTCATCAGTGTCTTATAGTTTTCTGCATACAGGTCTTTTGTCTCCCTAGGTAGGTTTATTCCTAGGTATTTTATTCTTTTTGTTGCAGTGGTAAATGGGAGTGTTTCCTTAATTTCTCTTTCAGATTTTTCATCATTAGTGTATAGGAATGCAAGAGATTTCTGTGCAGTAATTTTGTATTGTGCAACTTTACCAAATTCATTGATTAGCTCTAGTAGTTTTCTGGTGGCATTTTTAGGATTCTCTATGTATAGTATCATGTCATCTGCAACCAGTGACAGTTTTACCATGGTTCCATTTTTAATATTGAAATCATTAGTTTATCTGAAATTTATCTTGGTGTGTGTGAAATAAGGAGTTTACTTTTCCTTAAATGGTTGGTCAGTTAAATCAATATAACTATCAAATAATTTACATTTTGTAATTGAATTTAAATATTACATTTATCACATAATACATTCTTATAACTATTTGGGCATATTTCTGTGTTTTCTGTTCAATTTCATTTATCTTTCTATTTATTCCATTTACCTTTCTGTTCTAGTCCATTTATCATACTTTAAAAATTATAGTAGCTTTATAATACACTTAAAATCCTTTTAGCTTTTCTTAAATTTTTCTATTTTGGTGGTGTGAATTGGTAGTGCATTGTTCTTTAATTTATATTTCTCTATCTAGTAGTGTTTGGAGCATTTTTCTCATGTTTGTTACCATTTGGATTTGCTTCTCTGTGAAGTTGCTATATATATATATATATATATATATATATATATATATATATATATATATGTATATCTATATATCTGTATCTTTTATTCACTTTTCCCTTTAGTAGTGTCTTCTTGTATAACCTATGAATATTAACTCTTTATCTGTCTTCTGCCTTGCAAATAGTTTTGTCACTCTATTATATATTGTTTATGGTATCTTTCACTACATATAAATCTTCACTTTAAAAATATATATTTACAAGGTCTACCTTTTATTTTATAGCTTCTAGGTGTTCTGCCTTAGTTAAAAGGTCCCCTACCACTACCTATATCTATAGTCTCCTATATGTTCTTACAAGATATGTATTATTTAAAATTTTACATTTAAGATTTTAATTCATCTGAATTAATTTTTGTATGTAGTCTAAGATAAAAGTCTAATATTTCTTCAGATGGTTAGTTCATTGTGTCAACACTACTTTCATGAATATAAATAGCACTATTATTATATGTTAAATTTTTATATATATGGAGATTAACTTTTGGAGCCTCTATCCTGTCTCACTGGTCAATTTGTCTATTCCTCTGCCAATTCAATACTATGCTATATATGATACAATACAATATTTTGACAAATACTGTAATTATTTGGTTACAACGGCAGGAACACATTCTCAAACATGCAAGCATTAAGCAAATATAGTATCTTTGAGTCCTTGAATAAATACTTAATAATAAAACTCAGGCAAGAAAGAGATGAATAAAGATAAAGAAATTAGAAAATAGGAATCCAGATCATAAAAGGACTCATGGGGAGCATTAAATTCATGAAAAAAAAATATGATTGAACAACTGTGACAAATATGTTGCAAAACAATATGTATGTAAATGTGATTAATATTGGCAATGTATAAAGAATAAACATAAAAGCAGTTGGTGGCTATTTGGTAATTTGACAATAAGTATCAAAATTTTAGATGTACCTAACCTTTGACCCAGCAATTCTACTCACTTATATACATGGAACAATTACAAGTTCAGTGACTGCATACAATTGTAGGGTTCTATGGGAATACAGTTATTCTAAAGAGGTAGATTTGGGACTTCCCTGGCAGTCCAATGGTTAAGACTCCACGCTTCCACTGCAGGGGGTGCGGGTTTGGTCCCGGGTCAGAGAACTAGGATCCCACATGTCACATGGCCAAAATAAATAAATAAATAAATAATTTAAAAATATAAAAGTAAAAAGGTAGATTTAACCAGGTTTAGGGAATTAGAAAAGGCTTTTTGGAGAAAGCAATGTTTTAATTAATAGGCATCAGAATAAATAAGATTTGCTAATAAAGTGAGTGGAGGGAGTGAGGAAGATGGAAAAGATGGAAAAGTCAAAGAAGACTCCTGGTATGGAGCATGAATAGCTGTGTGAAGAACTGTTTATTTACTAAGGTAGGGAATACTTAAGGAGGAGATATGCAGGGAGATGATTCATTCCATTTTGGACCTGTCGAGATCAACATGGTAGATGGTAGATGGCAGATGTGACAAGTTAGGCACTTAAGTTTATGGATTGGCTTGGAACTCAGAAGAGAGGTCTAGGCTTGAGAAAGAGTTTGAGGGCTGGTGATGTACAGATGTAGCTGAAGTCATGGAGTGCATGAGTTTGCCTCTAAGAGAGGACATAGTGCAAAGAGAAGGGAGCCTGGGGAAGGCCTGAGGAGCACCCACATTACATGGTCAAGAAGAGCAGGGGGATCCCTGAAAATTGAACTGAAAATGGAGGCCGAAGATGTAGGAGAAAACTCAGTGTTTCTTGGGAAGTAAGGAAAAGTGTGTCTTAAGGAGACAGTAGTAACCTGTGTCAATCCTGCTAAGAAGTCAAGTTCAGAAGGGGCCTGAGTCATATCTATTGGATTTGTTACAAGGAGGCTTTTTATGATATATGGAAAGGTCACCTGGGAGAAGGGTAGAGACAAAAATCTGGCTAGGAGTGCATTGAAGAGAAATGAGACGTGAAGATGTAGAGTTGAGGTTAATTCTCTTGAAAAGTTTGCCTCTGAAGTGGAGGAAAGAGTCAGAGAAGAAACTTGAGGGTATGTAGGACCTTGAAGGTCTTTAATTTTAATTAAAAAATATGATATGAAGGCTCCAGTAAAGAGGTTAGAGATGCAGGAGAGGGGATTACCATTAGCCACTTTTTCAAGATACCTGAGAAGGCTCGGGAGGGAGAGGGTGAGACCTGGAGCACAGGGAGAGGGATGCTTGCTCAACAATAAGAGGTCAGGAAGAGAAGGGTGAGCGCAGATATAAGTAGGCATGTAGGTGTGATGGCAAGATGTTCAGGTAACTTCCACCTGCTAGAAGTAGGAGGTGAGGAGAGCTGATGGGAGAGAAGATGAAGGTCCCTGGGTCAGCAATTTGAGAAGCAGAAGAAGGTTTGCAAGCTGTAGGGCATGGGAGAGCGAGCTGATTGGAAACATCACTTGCCAGAGAGCTTCAGGCTTCCTTGTGGCAAGAGGCAAAGACTTCTGATGTTTGGGTATTCTAGTAAATTGGGTTATTTTAGGTAAAATGCAGGTGGGGGGTGTCCATAAACACAGTTTATAGGCCATCTCTTGTGTAAACTTTTAATAGTCACATAAAAAACAAAACTTTGAAGAGTAGACTCATTCTACTCTACCATGAATGGTGTAAAGTAAAAGTCAATGTCCACTAAAAATCTAGAAAAATATGGATATATCCATATGCTCCTTAAGCAAATGAGATATACAAAATTCAGATATGCAAACTAAATATATTAGAGTTTTTTCCCTATAGCATTACCAAAGGATTCGTTTTGAAGAAGTACTGGGAAAGAGGAGAAAAAAGTATGAAGTTTGGAGTCAGAGAGACTTGGTTTAAATCTAGATTTGTTGATTACCAAAATGACCATGGGAAGGTCACTATTGCTGGGTTTCAGCTTTCTCATCTTTTAAATAATAAAGTCTACCTGAATTGGGTTTTGGGAGGATTGGGGGAAGTGAAATATGTAAAATACCTGGAACAGTTCACAGCACATAATTAGTGCTCAGAGAGAAGTCCTTTTGTTTATTCTTGTTTTACAGGATTTATAAGATTGATTGACTTATGGGGTTCTCATGAAGGATTTCTTGTTGCCTATTCAACCAATCTGTAAACAATTATTGAACACCTAGTAGTTACTAGGTGCCTAGACTTGTGCTAGGAACTGTGGAAACGAAGAATGAACCTGATTGTTGCCCTAGAGCTCTTTGTACTACACTTAAAACATGTTTTCATGTAAAAGGTTTACCAACACACACCTCTAGAGTCTGTTAGTTGCTTAACTGAGTTGACTATGCAATATTTTAGCCCAGTGGCTGGTATATAAGAGCCACTTAACACATCTTATTTTTCCTCTCCTCTCCTCCCAAGATAAGATACAGGCAGTCTCAGCTTTATGACCAATTGATGTACAGATTCAGAATTAAAAATAGCTTATGATAGATATGCAAAGAAACTATTGAAAGGCATGCCCATCTTTGGAGAGTCGACCTCTGGGAACAGACTTCCAAGGTTGGTTGCCTGTTTTGCCCTAAATAGCATCCTTGACATGGTCTAAAAGTTCCACATTTTTTTATGAGCCCGCCTGTATTTCCTGTGGTTTCACCTTAGGGATATCCTTTCCATTTCTGAAAGCTGAGTTTCTTTCTTTTTTTTTTTTTTAAATATATTTATTTATTTATTTTTGGCTGCGTTGGGTCTTCGTTGCTGCACACGGGCTTTCTCTAGTTGCAGCAACTGGGGGCTACTCTTTGTTGAGGTGCATGGGCTTCTTATTGTGGTGGCTTCTCTTGTTGCAGAGCATGGGCTCTAGGTGCGTGGGCTTCAGTAGTTGTAGCACGCGGGCTCAGTAGCTGTGGCTCACGGGCTCTAGAACGCAGGCTCAGTAGTTGTGGCGCATGGGCTTAGTTGCTCCGTGGCATGTGGGATCTTCCCGGATCAGGGCTTGAACCCCTGTTCCCTGCATTGGCAAGCGGATTCTTAACCACTGCAACACCAGGGAAACCTGAAAGCTGAGTTTCTGACATTCATATCTGTTTCAGATTTCTTGAGGTTCCTTGAAACAATTTTATTTTCTTACTAAAATTCACAATTTGATGTGCAATCCTTCTTCTGGCTCAATAAGAGGGATGGTGCTCTCTGTAGCCCATAAGAGGTCACTGCCTTATTGCATGATGCTGTAACCTTAGCAGTTCCTCTGCAATTCCATCTTTCAATGAATTCAAATTTTTGTTTTATGAAATTTAAAAAATTATGTGAATGCATTTCTCACTGTAAAAAATTAAAATACACAAGTTCAGAGTATAAAATGTGAAATACCTCACCTTTTTCTCCTTTTCCCTTCTACTTTTCATAAGTAACACTGTTAAAGATTTGGGAATATTTTTCCAGATATTATTCTATTTATTTTCATACATAAAAATTTTTGTATGAAATATGTATATGTATATATTTTTTTACAGCAGTGGGATTATAGGACATAAACTTTTCTGAAACTGACTTTTCTCACTTAGTAACAAATGATAGAGCTATTTGACATGGTACATTTAGATCTATCTCATTCTTGTTAAGAGTGGCATAGAATCCTATACTACAGATAAAAGATGATTTATATAAACAAACCCCTGTTGGTATCCAAAGCCAAACTCCTGACTTTTCCCCCAAACTTGGTTCTCCCATGGTCTTCTCCATTTTGGTTCATGATAACTCTCTCAGTTGTTCAAACCAATAAACCTTTAGTTATCTCTCACTGTCTGCCTTTTCTTTTTCTTTTTAACCATTTGACATCTGTTTATTGGTTTATTACCTATCTCCTTCTCACTGGTATGTAATATCGGCAGGTCAGGAACAAGAGGTGGTGGCGGTGGAAACGGTAACAGGTAAATCTGCTGAAAGGTAGGAAAGGTGTGAGTGTGTGTGTGTGTGTGTGTGTAAGTGTATCTAGGCACAAACTCTGGACTATCTCTCCTCTGTAATTCTGGCAGGAATTTCAAATCTTTACCCCTTAATCACCTGGTACCCCCATTTCTCCAGAAGTGTCTGCTCTCTTGGAGACCTTTACTACTCACATCTATTCGGTCACTAAACCTTATCTGTTTCCCCAAATATATCTGGAACACACATCCACTTCTCTTTAATACGATTGCATCACCCTATGTCAAAACATTAACAACATTGGCCAAGACTATTGCCTAAAGCTTCCTACCTGGCCTCTCCCATCGACTGCACCCCCCTCCCCATATTCTTCATTCTGCACTCAGGGTGGTGTTTTTACAATATATATCTTAAAACCTCTCAATGGCTTCTCCCTACCCATGCGCATGAGTCAACTCATGATCCCTCACATTGCCTACAGGGTTCTGCCTGTATTTCCAGCCTCATGATGTACCATTTGCTCCCTTACTCCCTGTACTTCAGCCATGCAGGTTTTCTTTCATTTCCTATCTCAGGACCTTTGCACAAGCAATTAATTCCCTGACAGAAATGCTCTTTCTCTCCACCCTTCATCTTACATTATTCAGGTTCCATCTTACATATGCTTTTCTTAGAAACGTTTTCCATGACTCCACAGATTATACCCTGGGCTTCTCTTGTGTGAAATTTGTCATACATGTACTTAGTTGGTTAATATCTCTCTTCCTTTGGAGACTGTATGCTCCCTGAGAGCAGGGACCATGCCTTGCTTTGTCACTGCCAAGTACACAAGGGCTTCTCAGCAAATGTTTGCTGAATGCAGTCTAAACTTAGGGAGAGCGAAAATTCTTTAAAATTACTGCTTTGGCCTTGACTCAAGGAGTGGTGATTTGATGTAAACTTGTACAGATGAGACAGAACAAGGCAATGGAAACAGAAAACCTGGCAGGACCAGGGCAGAACCATTTTTTGTAACCTCTTCTGGATCAGGTTCCACCAATGTCCTAGTAAAGTGGAGCTAATACCAGAACCACACTGTGGCTTATTGAGTCATTTCCCACTTACTGTGTAGATAGACATAATTTAATTATATATAATTATGCCATTAATTGCTTAGAAATTAACTGTTTAGAGAGTTGAATGTGATTCATTCCATGGCATGAGTTTACTTTTCAGATAATCCTTTATTGTCCTTATAAATATCAGGTTAAAATAATGCCTTAAGTTATTCTTAAGGGCAGATACTTATTCAGTCTCAAGTGACCTTTTTTTTTAAGTGGCCTTATCTGGAATAATTTTATCCCACTGATGCTTCCTACAATCAGATCAAGTCAGCCAACCATCTGGAGAAATAATGAAAACAAAATATTCTGTTTTTATTCTTAATTTAACATTTTAAATCTTATAACTTGGATACAATTAAAGCTAGAATGATACAAAGCTTTGTGAAGGTTTTGAGTGACAGAAGATAGAATATAATCTCAGCTATAATTATAGCATTTTTAAATTGGGACTCTAATTTAAGTATTTAACCTTCACATTTAAAATTTGAGGGTTTTGTATAAATGCAAGAATCCATAAATGATGATGACATTCTCAAGAGGAAAGAAATAAAAGGAAAGGCACTGCTAACTCTCCTATTATATTTAGGTGCTCTGGTAGAGAAAGACGAATTTAGCTCCAGGATTCCTTATAACACGCAGGCACAAAACACCAAGAAAGAAACTTATGACCACACTTGCTCTCAGATCTGCTATTCTGGTTACAGCAGAATTTATAATCAGCTGAGGGTTTGACGGACTGATAACAACCTCTCTGCTCCCATTTTTATCTTTTTGATTGCTTATATATTGCAGGACCATGATATCTATTCTTCATAATATGCTAATCATAATTACTAAGGAAATCACTGGTTAGCCTTCCTGGCATTAGGTGATCAAAAGAAAGCCCAGGATGGAAACAAGAACATTTCACTAGAAAACAAAAGGAATTGGAATGGAGCACACTTTGATATCATTATGATTTGATTCTTACAAATTATTATTAACAACTTGACTAAAAAATTTCACTGTAGGTATACAAAGCCAGGTTGTTGCAACATGTAGATTAGAATTTGCTCCCATCTATGAATAGCTGAGAATGTTCTCATAGAGGGCAGCAATAAACAGTGGTCACTCTAACCAGAAACAGCCGGTCCTAATTTAGTTCTGCATCTCTTGTCTCTTCTATTTGCTTTCTGTTTTTGAGTTTTCTGTCCATTTTAGGTCCCTGACAGTCTCTATCTTTCCTTCTCCACTCTCCCATGGAACGTTTTGTTGAGACTATAAATTCATGGATTACTTCTCCTTGGAATATTTACACTTATTACGCACTTTATCTCTAATTGAAACATTAGGAGTTTTCTTTCCTGTTTAATTTTGAACATCAATGTTTTTTTTTTTAAAGTAAGGGACATTGTCCTAGTGCATCTAAAAATAGACTGTTGTCTACTTTGTTTCCTGAAAAAGTTAATTCTGGATCTAAAATGAAAGAGGTTGTGGAAGAAATAAGAAGACTGAGGCCCAGTGAGTTATAGAAGAGAATAGAGGTCCAGAGGAGACTTAGAACATATTTTCCTTTCAAGGTCATGTAAACTAAAATAGCCCTTAAGATGTATGAATGATAATATATTTGGAAATTCTTCAAAATACTAGGAAAATGTGAAAAGGACATTTAAAATGAAATACAATGAAATAAGTTGCAGTCATTTTGCATATAATTCTGAGAGACCTCTCCATATAGTCTATTAAGAATCTGATTTATGAGGAAAATTTACCCAACAAAATAAAATTGAACTTTCTCTTACAGATAATTGATAATTAGCCTAGAAAGTAGTATTGTTGAAACTAATAAAAGCTGATCATCAAACCAAAATGCCATAGATATTCTATACCGAAACAAATTAAGAAATTATTTGGCATATTTGGGAACTGTGTCTATAATAGACTTGAAAGAATAGGCTTGCATATCAGTGTGGTTGTCTCTGTAACTCTTGAGTAGCAGTGTCAACGACTGTTTTTCCTGGATTGTTTGGAAGTTAGAGAGAACCAACTTGGGGGATTGGGAGATTTATAGAAAAACAAAGGCCATTTTATATAAAGGACCAGAAAATTTGATGTAAAGAGCTAGTTATATATAACCTAACCAATAAGAGAGGAGAAGAAATTATATATGCCTGCAAAAAGTTCTAAATAGAAAATATTTCAAAGTCACAACATGGTGGCCAGAAAGAGGAGCAGTGAAATGGAATGGAATAATTTAAGTTAAATATGAACAAAAGCCTTTAAGACTTTACGAAATCTAATACACTATGCACTGTCTGCCTGTGGGCCAAATGGGAGTCCATTTTTTAAGGTAACACTGTAATAGACAAATAATTTATTTTCTGGAACAAACCACATATCTCCAGTTTTTACTTTTGTGCTGTGTTGTGTTAAGTAGAATAGTGCACTTAACTTAGTATCAAAAGATGAGTTAAAGCCTCAAGTCTGCCGCTTATTAAATGTGTGATCTTTGGTAAATTGATAAAATTTCAGGAACAAATGGGGATAATAGCACATACCTAACACTGGAATTGTTGTGAGGCTCCAAAGGGTTAACAGATGTGAAAGTGCTATATGAAGCCCAAGTAAAAGCCTATTGAAATAGTAAAGTAGCTTAACCCTTTTCTTTAGCTGAGCCAAACTAATATACCATAAATCAGTAGCTTACATCATATTCTTCTGAAATTCAACAATTTCCAAGTAGCTTTAACATCGAAAAGTTATTTCATGGCAGAACAGAGTATGTGGGAAAGTTAAGAGTGCATAGTCATGAGGATTATGTGTTTATCAGTGGTTTAATGCTATTTGTACCATCACATTAAAAAACCCATTAATTAGTTTTCTGGAGGTAATTCTGTATTAAATGCATTCAACTAACTTCTCTGAAAATATTTTTTGCCTGGTGATTTTAATCTCTGGCAATAGTAACCATTAACTGTTCCGATCACTAGATCTTTCTTTTGTAGATTTCAATGACATGGCCATTCAACCTTTCTTGCTCATAAGGGAAAATTTCCAGATCTTGGCATCAAAAGTGCTGAAAAAAAATATTGGCATTTTCATTATGATTTATTGAGTCAAAACAAAAAACTGGTAAATTAAGTGAAAACGACACTAAAATTTTGGATGGTGTCAATTTAATTGAATTAATAAGACATTTGTTAAAAATGGTTAGTTATGACTATGTGTTGTGGATTTTTAAAAAGTGTTGAATAGAATATAAATAGTTCTTTCAGTCAGCATGCAGAGCACAATCTTTTAAATTCAGTCTGGTTCTTTGCTGAACGTCTTTACTACAGATATCTGTATTTTACACCTTGGGATGTGTCTTTTCTATTGTGACAAGTTTCTGAATTCTATTACCTTGATTCATCCTATGTGCGTTTTGTCATCAAAGTTCGTATATATAAACATCAGTCTGTTCAATTTCAACGGAAAATCTTGGTCCCTCTCCCCACCATGGAAGCAGGTTCAGATTCAAACTATCATTTTAATTATTAGACCCTTCTTTATTATTTGGCAAATATATTTTGGATGTAAAGGAAAAAAACCATTCATCTTCTAAAGTCCTAATTATAGTGTGTAAAAAGATGTTTTTGTGGTCACGTATGAAGGTTTTCTAGTTTTCAAGTGGATATAGTATGTTAATCTGTTCACAGTAGAACTGAGAATGTTGTAATATTAATATTTTCACATAATAAACAGTGGGTTATGTGAAATGTTATGTGACCATAATTTCACATTAAAATAGGTAAAAAAGAAATGGTTTAAATATAAATTTTATGTCACATTTGGCTTTTGAAATAAGATGGGATGGATCAGATTTTAGAAAGGCAAGTGTAACTGCTAGAAGTATGTCTGAATTGGCTGTGATTATTTTCCCCAAATGATTAAAAATAACATGAACTTAGTTTTAAACATTTATTTTTGGCTTTATTCCTTTGTTTTTACTCCCATCCCCACAACTGCATGTATGATTGAAATAATTACTTCTAATTATTCTATAGATGACAATACTCACTGGTCTTTTTTCTAACTTATTGACATAATTTTGAATATCACTTTTTTTTTGTTTTTTTTTTTTTTGCTAATTGACTGCTTCTTTAAAGATTCCAGTTGCCAAATGTGTATACATGTTACATTATTCTTATCAGTGGGAGAACTCATGATTTTTTTTCTTAAAGAAATAGTAAAAGATGAAAAGATACATGAAATGGATAATGGCATATAAACTGAATGGGTAGAACTAAGGACAGTTAAAGGGAAAATATGGTAAGGAAAAAAAGAAATAGTAAAAAAAAAAATCAGGTCCCAGGGAATTATTTTAGGGTACAATAGACAATATAATACAGTAAAAAAAAAAAAAGAAAAGAAAAATAGGAACTGAAGTCCTAAAGATAAGTGAGAAAAAATAGCAAGAAGGTATATTTTAGGTAAGACAAGAATAAAAAACCAAAGGCTATAAGAAAACAAGATTTATTTTAAAATACAGGGAAAGTGTTAAAACATCTGTAATACCTTAAGGAAAATTGAATTGCAAGAACATATAGGCAAAGATATACAAGAGCAAAAACATTTTAAAAAATTAATTACATTTCTATTCAGATTATTTCTATTTTTTGAAAAATGGCAGTAATCGGGTGATCATTTACAACAAAGTAAGGTTTCTAGGACATAATTTAGATCCATAGAATTTGTTTTAAACTAATGTCATCAGAATGGAAAAGGAAACATTAAAAATACTATCTAAAGGTAAAGACCCCATCACAAGAATATATTTTAAAGGAAACTTTCTTATTATAACACCAGCTGTCCTAGAGGCTTCACAGAACATAATTGTGGTTAAGCAGCATGCCGGCTGCTGCTGTAGGAGTTATAGCCAATAATAATGTATTGACATTCATATGGTTATGATGCTCTGACCTGAACTTGCTTAACCAGCGCCTCAGTAATCGCCAAGTACTTCACATTCACTGTAATGCCAAGATAAAAATAGCAAAGTTGATTAAATACAGTTAGATGTTAATATAAAATAATAAAGTTAAGTACTTCATATAATGTTGTTTCTGACAATTGGTTTTCCTCATTGAGTAAGTGAATGTAATTTGTGGAAAAATAGACCTTCATATTATTTCCCTAAGTTAGGCAGCATAAATAATTAGCCTTTACTAAGCAGCTATTAACACTTCACTTGCCTTATAAATCAGTTGAAAATGAGGAGCAATAGGAGAAAGCAAGATTAGATTTCTAGAATACTGTTTTTGTGCATTTTAAACTATTAGGACTTTTGTATCATTGTAGCATATTAGATGATGAAATTTGATTTATTTAAAACCTTGTCTTAAACATTTTCACCGTCTTCAATGCTCTACTCAGTAAAAAGTTAAATATTTACTTACAGTTCTATTAAGTTTTCCTCCAAATCAGGCCTTCCCCTCACTCCCTTATGTTGTGATAATAAAGGTACTAATGGATGCTTTCATTGATGGGCCCCCTACTTAAGGAAAATGAAAACTAAAAACGATCCTGGTTCTTTAAAAGTTTATCCCTATGGCACCATCGTGTAAGCATACATATGGGACAGTAAAAATGGAAGACGACACATTAAATGACATTATTATAAAATGCAATACTCTTGGAATGATCCCTTATTAAATTAGGCTCTATGATCTGAGATGAATTTCCCCGATCCCTAATCCATCACTGGAGAAATATTAAAAGATAGGTCTCAACTGGTATTAGAATCGCACTCAGTCTCTACTTTCATTATTTTGAATTAGGGTGCTACTGGGGGAAAGCCTCTTAATGAGAATTAGAGTGATTCACTGGCCTTCTTTTGGATTTTGACAAGTAAAATATTAACTCTTCAGTCACAGCTGTCTGAATTAAAATACTTGGCAGCCGCAGATGCACAAATTAAATTGGCCTTTATGTTTCCATATTGCTGACCTCCTTAGAGGCAAAAACATCAAACCCAACAATAACAAAAAAGTCAAGGTGTGTCATTTCTTGGAAGAAAATGTATTTATTGAAGTTTTTATATTTGTTTCAGTTTCAGTTTTAACATATAATTGAACAAC